>NC_066594.1:3057500-3272500 GCF_905475345.1 Vespula vulgaris
GAAGATCAAGACCATGTTTATGCGTTAGATCTATATCTATATCTTTCATAGCTCTATTATCTATATCCTATAACACACGATTGTATAATACATAAAACCTACACACACACATCATATATGTATATATATCTTAATTTTCTAATCGAATTCTTCAGTTTCACCGCCGGAATTCTTCGAAATCGAGTATTTATAGGGGTTGGGAGGGATGGGTATGGGGAAGAGAATAAGAAGAAAAAATTAATTAATAAATAAATAAAAGAGAAATCGCGATTTGGCGATATTAGTTTCGCTTTCAGTGGGGCATGACTCGTTGTATAAAATAAAATCTAAGGTGAGACGACAAATGATAGGATCGAGAAACGAGAAAGCTTAGTTTCCTATTTATTCCCGATATTTAAGAATAAGAATGAGCTCTATCTTCCTGTATATTAAACAAACAAATACAAACACAACAATAACAACAACAATAACAAAACAAATGAAATGAAAAGGAAAGGAAAGACAAGAAAAATTGATGCAAAGAGAGAAAGAAAGAGAAAGAGGAGAAGAAATACATAAAATTAAGTAAAGAGTGAAAGAAGGAGGAGAAAAATGGAGAACAACGTTAAAAGAAAGAGATATTAGGAGTGGAGTCGTATCTTTGCGTGTAAATTAGGAGTGATCTTCGCACTTAAATAGATACGTATTTTTTGAAAAGAAGTGCAAATAACTTGTAGCCCTAATGCGACAACAAAGAGAGAAAAAAAATAAATAAGCGTGTATTAATTTTTTTCGGGTGAGACGAGCCTTTGTGGCCTTTCGCCATTTACATATTAGTCGTACCAACCGCATTTATAATAGAGACGAAAATGTTATAAATCGTAGCAATGACAAAACGAGGACAAAAAAGCATTAATAAAAAGAAAAAAGGAGAAGAAGTTGATACGAATGAAGGGATAGGATGCGGTGGGGTTGTGAGAACGGGAGATACTTTAAAAGATAAGCAAAGTTTTCCAAAGGTAGCTGCAGGTACTTAAACAAGAGAGATAATTAAACAAAAAAATAAAGTAAAATAAAATAAATATGAACCGCTTTACACAGAGGCCGTTAAGCGATAACACTTAAGAGTTTTTGTAACGTATATTTGTTAAGAGACTACTGTTTTGTCACTCACAAACACCCTAACAGTATTTGGATCGTTGTACGTCACTTTATTACCGAATAAACAAACGGGCGATATGGTGGGTGGTGTGTAGCGTGAAGAATTTAAAAAAAGACGAAAAAGAAAGAAAAAATCACGATGGATAAATTAGAAGGATGTATAAACGAATAAGAGAAAAAACAAATGAACGAACGAAAAGAAAAAAGAGAAAATAAATAAAGGAGGGAATCGCAGTAACCGAAAAACGGCCATGCACTGCAAAAAACAACGTACATTTATTAAGCTACGTATTGTCGTTTAGCACAAATCTGTTAAAAGTAAATAAATTATTAGTAGAGATGCGAATTTATTGAAAAGGTACATGTGCCGGCGAGAAGGAAAACAATTGCGATAAAAGCACTAAAAATAAAATGAAAAAAAATCATTAAATAAATAAATAAAAAAGAAGAAAAATGATAACAAAAAAGACCATATGGTACAGTCATGTCCGAAGCATATAATAAAATAGAGGAAAAAGTAACCCCGCGTATGCATACTTTTAATTAAGTGAATACTGTGAAAACACGGGTGTTAAGGGAACATTTTTTGTTATAGGTACGCGCGTCATTATTATTATTATTATTATTATTATTATTATTATTATTATTATTATTATTATTATTATTATATTATATTATATTATATTATATTATATTATATTATATTATATTATATTATATTATAGTATAGTATATTATATTATATGTACATATATATGTACATATATATGTATGTATACGTATATTTGTAATTATCTATATATATATATATATATATATATATATATATATATATATACACACATATATATATATATAGATATTCCAATTAGACCACAAAATGACACGTTTTAAAGCAGTGTACAATTATGAAACGACATATTTGCAAGGGAAAAAAATGGGCGTAACAAGCTACCTACCTACCCCACGTTTATTCGTGATAGATGTACGTAATCGATGTACGTATTTTCATATAGACATGTGCGTAATGAATAGATTCATATGTTCATATGTAAATATATACCCGATTGAGAAAATACGGAGATAAATAATGAGATGATATTGCACAAATTGCAGCTTCTATGATATCCGTTTTATTAAAAAGAGAAGCCATTTAAAATAATGATAATATAGAAAGAATGATTTGAAAACTTGATCACAACTTCGGCACACACACATATAGAGTATTATTAATCGTATACGCGTCTGAAACTATATATATATATCCGATGATGGTCCATTTCGAAATAGTGATTTCTCGAAAGAGAATATCCATTTATTGATTTTCTTAATTTATCCTTCAAAGA
The DNA here is from genome assembly GCF_905475345.1 of Vespula vulgaris. Classification (NCBI taxonomy): domain Eukaryota; kingdom Metazoa; phylum Arthropoda; class Insecta; order Hymenoptera; family Vespidae; genus Vespula; species Vespula vulgaris. The sequence goes on from NC_066594.1 coordinate 3,059,987, forward strand.
GTAGAGAAGAGAGAATGTTGAAACACACTCCATGGATGTGACTGTACAACGTGAATAATGAAGACTTGTCCGGCGGTACATATATCGAGGATCTGTTTTCAAACTTGAGTCTAAAGGGTTGCATATTGTACATAAACAAGACATATTTTCTATATAAGGGACGTCGCTCGGTAAAGCCGATGGCTCGAAAAATATTGCAATATTATGATAATTCTTTCAAGCGATAGGATAGCGTTTAATCGTTTTATGTAATGTAATGATAGAAGAGGGTCTGACAGAATAAAAATGGAAGTTCTGTATTTAAAAAACATCCTTTTCCGTGTGTGTTCATTTGTATGTTCGTGATCGTTTCCCACGTACATATACAAATTTACGGATTGTTTTTATAAACCAAGGATATACCAACAGTTAAGTTTGTACGTTCGACCAAAATTCTATCGAAAAAAGCAGTGATTATCTAAAAAATCTAGTAAATATAGTACTACACATGTTATTATCCTTAAGAACAAAAACTATCCTTTGGATCTTGAACTATCGATTGTTATTTATAAAAATTTGTCATACAAAAGAAAAACAACTTCTTTAATGAATTTCGATAACTGAACGATCATTAAGTTATGAATAATACAAAAACATTGTGTTTTATATACAAGATTTAGAACTTATTTAGTGCAATTGTATATACATTAAGTATTTTCATCTCCGTCGATCACTCTATCTTGCTCCTGATTTTGTTTTTCTATTTCCTGTAAAAAAAAAAGAAGAAAGAGAAAGAAAGAACAGAAATGAAAATTATGTTCACTCAAACAAGAGACATACAAGTCTCAAATGATATAAATATATGTTATTGATAATTATATCTTTAATTATAGAACTATACAAATGTTATTTACCTTTTGAATAGCACTTGTTAAACTTCCGTTAAATGTTTGGAAATATTCATTAATTTCTTGCGGAACGCAGAAATGTCTCGTTTGTGTTGGTTGAATACCAATATCTTGAGCAATGAATCTAAATTCAGGTGCATCATTAATATGATTTTGTAATTCTTCGTAAGTAAAAAGAGTTCCTTTTGTAGTAGATTCGTTCACTGGGCCAAAATCTACTATTTTTATATTCTTATCTTCATTGCGTATAACGTCAAATGAATCTGTAAATAATTTTATTGAAAATTATTTACAAAGAAATGCATTATATATAAAATCGAAATAATTGTAAATTACATGTACATTTGTGCATGCCAAAAAAAAAAAAACAATTATGCGTATTAACTCACAATTAGTCAATGAAAAATTTCCTTTAATGTGTTCTGTGAATAACTTTTCGATATCAGCTTTTATATTGTACTTTTCTAACTCGTTATAGGTATAATATTGTGACATATCTCTCTGGCTAATTCCTGTAAGTATTACAATTAGTTATATATTAAAAAAGTGCCAAAAAAGAAAAGTTAATAATATTAAATAATATTTACCAACAAGCTCATCATCTATAACAAAACATCTGTACTCTGCACAAGGATTTATATCTCGCCACTGTTTCAGTACCAAGCATGGCCTAGGATAATTTTCTTTATCAGACCAACGTTTAAGAACGCTTAAATCATTTGCTATTCTATCCGAACTCTTTAACAGTAAATATACTTCTTCCAAAGTTTTACACTGTAGACTCTTTGTTGGTGCTACCCATGTTGCATCCTTAAGAAAATTACATAATATAAAAAATGAATTTAAATTTTATATATATTAAAAAGCAATATGACAGTGAAAATAACAAGATCTAATAATGATATTCTCCTTACAGAAGGTGAGCTCCAGTTACTTTTAACAAATATCGATCCATATTCGTCAATTACATCTTGTATGCTTTTGCTAAATTCTGGAAATGATGGCTGATATTCGGAGTCCTAAAGATAACCATATATATAATATTTATTATACTTACAAATATAATACAATAATAGAAGATATAAAATACCTCATCATTTTGCAAAGAATCATTCCATTCATTATCAGATGAGTTATGTTTTATAGCTTCCAAAGGTAATAAAAACATATCATACTCCAAGTATTTCAAAATTTCATCAGGAATTTGTATAATAGTAGCTACTAAAGAACATTTTATAAATTGCTTATACCAGGAACAGAATGAAAATTCTGGTTGTAAATTATTGATCATATTTTTTAATTATACAGAATTTTCTATTATGTCACAAGAATATCTATTATACCACAATATTAATATAATTAAAAATTTAATTTAATTTTTTACTAGATTGTTTTTATCAAACTGTTTATAACCTTAATGTAGAACAATATATATAAAATGATCATGACATTATTCATCAATATCGGAAATACCAACCTTACATCTAAAAATACCGTAAAGTTAGCTACTGCATTAATCATTGACCAACTACTACAAAGTTACAAAAATTCTAAATATTTCTAGCTTTCCCAATTGTTATTCTCATTTTACTAGAAATCTAAAAAATTTTAAAGAAAAAAATAGATATTATTATAAAAAATTGTTAATAAAATTATTTTTTTGATTGTCGCTTTACTATTGGTCATCCTATTTTACGATGTATTTTTTACGTGTATGTCTTGTTTAATGATTCGTTAAATTTTTAGATCGATATATAAACGATTATACAAAAAACATTTCTTAACGCAACAAAAAAGTTCTAGTGTATAGGATTTTAAGAAAGTAATACAGGTACAGTTGGTAAATTGATATATACGTGCATGGTAGATTCTACGACGTTTCATTGTATAGAACGTATGGAATATTAAGAAATTCTTTAATCTGTAATTTAATCAGGTTCTATTTAAACAAATCTTTTACAATTAATTTATATTGTTTATATTTACAAAATTTTTTTAACAGGTTATTGAAATTATTTATTCACCTTAAGTGAAGTGTTTATTATTGATAATTTAGAAAGACAATAATATTAATAAAAATTTGAATGATAATACATTTGCAGGACCTTTAAATAAACTATGCATCGGTGATATGATATATATTAAATTATATATATATATGTAGATAAAAAATATATTTATCGACGTTTTGATTTTACTCAATATGTCTACACGTTATATGAAAAAAGTTTTTGGTGGAGATGTAATCATTGATGGAGACAAAGAAAATGTTAGCGATGTGGAAAATTCAGTAAATGACAACTTCAAATCAAAGTCATTTAATGTGTTTGATGTGGTATATTGAATTTTATTACTTTGATACGTTTTTATTCTTATGTATTTAGTGCTATTCCAAATGTATAGGCATATTTAAATTTATAGAATATTATTCTTATAGTTAAATGATAATTCATCAAGCGAAAGTGAAATTGTGGATGAAATACACAATGAGACAAATTCAGATATCGTTAAAGGTAAAAAAAAAAAGAAAAAGCGTAGGAAACCAGATATCGGCAAAACACAAATACGTAAACCCGAAGATGAGGAAGAAATAGATGAAATTGAAAGAACAGTGAGAGAAGTAAATGAACTACTTGGAGAGCCATTACCAGGTTCTAGCAAACAGAATTCTGAGAAGCCACAATGGATTGTAGGAAAATCTAAAGAAAGTATTCTGACTGTTCAACATAAGCATTTAAATCCATATAATGAACTTAAAAGAATTTTTGGAAGTAAAACTATACAAGCAGAACAAAGGTATTTTTACAAATAAATAAAATTATATATATTATTATATTTGATAAATTATATTAATAAAATATATTAGCAAACGAAGGAATAGAGGACGTACAGGTCATTTAAAAAAGACTTGGTTGGTATCCCCAAGAGAGAATTGGCCACCTATTGGAAAATCTGGATTATCAATGTCTTTGGATTCTACAATGAAATTTGTTGAAAATGTTCAATATTTTGTTTATGAACATGATTCTTCATATAGACAGATACAGTCTAAATTCTTAGAAGCTGTTGAAAGTTCTAATCCTGAAAGTCTTATAGTAAGTTATTAAAAGATAATAGATTTGTAGCATGTGTGTTATATTTATACCTAATCATTTTAGAGCATAATAAATACTCATTCTTATCACGTGGATACATTACTACAATTAGCAGAATTGTGTAAGCTTAGTGAGGATTTGCCAATGGCTGTAGAATTTACAGAAAGAGCATTGTATTGTTTAGAGTGTGCATTTCATCCATTGTTTAATATGACAACAGCACGTTGCAGATTGGATTATAGAAAACAGTTAAATCGTGCATTGTTTATAACATTATTTAAACATCTTATCTTTGTTGGTGGACGTGCTTGTTACAGGTAATATAAAATGGATTTTTACATAAATACATATATGATATTAAATACAAAGAATGTAATAGATTTTTTATAATTTTAGAACAAGTCTAGAATTTTGTAAATTATTGCTAGCACTTGATCCTCAACAAGATCCATTAGCAGCTGTTCTATTTATTGACTTTTATGCATTAAGAGCCAGAGAGTACGAATGGTTTGTGGATTTCTGCAATCTTTGGGATAGCGCAAGGAATTTAACTCAACTTCCAAATATAGCTTATAGTTTGGCTCTTTCACATTTTTGTTTAGGCAATCATGACACTGCAGATGAATTATTACAAAATGCTCTCATAATGTTTCCAGGGGTTCTTATGCCCTTGCTAGAAAAATGTAGTGTACAAACTGACTCAAAGGTAAATAAGAAAATATCTGTATAAGAAACAAGATAATTAAAAATATGAATATTCCAGGTGACTGCTCATAATTTTTTCAATAGCAAAGCTAAAACAACGACTTCTCTAGCCTTAGAGAAATTACAAAATTTATACATAGTACGTAGTTTTCATTTATGGAAAGAAGCGGACGTTTTGCCATGGTTGGAAAAATGTACACATTTAGTACTTGATCGCATTGATTCTCAAGATAGTTACGTTAAATATTGTGAGATGAAGCGTGGCGAACGATATAAGGGAAATTTGCCAACAAATATTCTAAGACACATCATACTTGCAGATATAAAAGAGATCACAGTCAACATTCAAGAGGTATATTTTTTCATTATGTAATAATAAAAAATGATAAGAAAAAATGTTTTATCAAATACTGTAAACATTTTTTTTTTTTATATATACGTATCTAAGATTCAAGAGGCAGCACCAGTGTTATTACACGATCCACTACCACCTGCTAACAGTGTAGATACTTATGGACGACCTACTACAGGTCAAAGAGGAAATTTAAGTAATTGGAATCTTTTTTCCCTTTTCTTTTCTTCACTATTTGGGGATGTAGATGCAGCTATTGCAGAAGTTGCAGATGTTGCAGAAGATCTTGCTGCTCGTGGATTCAATTTGTTGTAAGTCAACAATTTATCAACATTTTATATTACTAAAATGACAACAAGAAACAGTGATAATGTAATTACTAATACAATATCTATAAATGTTTACAGCGATCAAAATGACGATCGAGCGTAAGGTAGCTCAAGGTGTTTATATAAATACATATCGGCGAGTTTGCATTACTCTTGTTATTATAATTTGTCATGCAGTTGTAAAAAAATACCTCTTTTAAGATTACAATATTTGGAATATTTAGTTATCAACTGCAAAAGTATTGAACATTTATTTTACAGTCAATTGATAAATTGATAAATAACAATGAAATTTGAACAAATCATGAAGCATAACTAAATAATTTTATTTAGATATTATAGTATTTAACTCATTGATTGTTACATCTATTGGTAACAGCCGCGATCGTCGTAAGATATAACAGTGTGCAGTTGATTTAAATTTTGCCCGGTTCAACGCCAACGATGGCGATTGAATATGTTGTAGAAAGTAGGTCTCTTTCCCAACTCTTTCACATCGTTTCATTTACTCTTTAAGAATCCATTCTCTATCACACGTAGAATTCGAGTCGAATCTATATTCTCCTATATACTTGCAAATTTTAGTTTGAAATATATCGTTTTGGAAAAATTCTACATAATGGAATGAATATAAGAGGTATCAAATGTATTGTAAATTTACCGAAGTGATAAATAGGTTATGTAATATAAACATGTAATAGAGGATATCATTCTGTTAAACAAAATTTCTAATTTACCCAAACGCCTGTGTTCATTAGAAAAAAATTATTATTTTCCAACGCACTTATTTACAGATGTATACAATTGTTCAGTAATATAATCTTATTGTTAATTTCTAGTCGTATTATAAATTTAATCATTTCCTAGAATTTTATTAAATGCAGATTTTGTTTGCTTATCTTAATGTGCTCAATCGGCACGAGGATGTATGCATTTATGTGCGTTCCCTAAATGCACTAGGCATTTTTAGTTATTAATTGCACCATTTAAAAACCCACTTCTTTTCTTCAATTGAAAACTTTGAAGGCAGATAGTGGGAACAGAAAAGGAATAGATGGTTCAAATAATATTGTCAAATTTAAATATGACAATTGATGTTCATCATTGTTCCACAAGACCTAATTTCATGAACTCCTTAGTTTATACCATACTATGGAATACTGGATTATAACGACAAATTCCAGGTCCATTTTCCTGGTAATCTTTTTTGGTATGACATACTGTATAAAATTCTGGATCACTAGCTAAGAGTGCACCTCCGTACCATACTGCACAACGTTGTTTATGATGTGATATTACATGCACATCTATAGGTTTTGGCTGAAAAAAATTTTATACATACATATGTATATATATATATTGAAAAAATCGTAATTTTTTTTTCAAAAGACTTACCGTGATATGGCTACCACTTAATGTTTCACTGAGTTTCAGACGAGCGTCAACAATTCTTTTAATGTCACGTTGCAATCTTCTTCCAAAATCTTTAAACATTGTAGAACCTCCTGATAAAACAATGTTACTATATAGTGGTCTTCTGACATCTATTGGACAGTTTTGTATGACATCATCAACTATTTCACTAAGTGGAGTTGTGAAATCAGGATTGGAAAACTAAAAATTATTATATAATTAAGAGGTGACAAAATTTTGTAGTCCCATATTTAAACAATTTTTTTATGCTTTATACCTCAGGGTGAAAAAATATTTCTGGTCCTAAAAATCTTTCGTACCCAACATCTACAATGAAAGACTGTTTCGTGATACTATTAATACCTTCATACTTTTTTATTTTGGTAGGATCACTATCGTATTTTGCAAATTCTTTAGAAATATCAGGACAAATATAACAATATTTTTCTTTTATAGCTTTAGCTGTTTCTAATGATTGTTCAGGAGGTATTCCAATTTCACGTTCTCGTAAAAGACTTTGTATAAAATATGTTATATCACGACCAGCAATAGGTATATGCTTTATACAACTACCTATAACAAAGCCTTCTGCCTAAAGAAATAATATATTATATTTATTATATAAATATATATATTCATTTATATAAAAAATAAAGTTTTTAAATTATTCAGATAGGAATATACTTACCACTGGTATCACATGTGTAACTCCGTCTCCACTGTCAACAACAACACCTGTCAATGTTCTATCTTCAACATTTTTAGATGTCCAAGAAGCTGCTAAAGCTAATACTGCTTGCACAGCAATATATAATCCTGGTACATTAAAAGATTCAAACATAATTTCTGCTGTATATTCTCTATTTTCTGGTGTATTAAGAGGTGGTTCAGTGAGCAAGAAATAATGATCTTCAGGTTCTGCCCTCAGATATTTAAATATGCATTGCTGAAGAAATTTTTCCATTAAATCCCAATCTTCGACCAATCCATGTCTCACTGGATACTAGATATGTAGAAAAAAAAAGATCAAAAAAAAAAATTATTTATAGTAAATAATAATCTTCATTTCCTATCTATCATTCCGTACAAACCTTAATAGAATAACCAGTTGCTTCAAATGCTTCATCTCCAATGTAGGTATCTAAATCTTCTACTCCTTTGGTAATTCTTCTAGCATTATTATCGCCAACTTTGGCTGTTTCTTTAATGGCTATTGCAGACGGTATCGTAAGTTGAGGTTCTTTATTTCCTGCGAAGCCTAGTTTTGTGTATCTATAAGAATATATCCGATGACAGTTTTTCATTTAATCCTAATCTATAAAATAGTGAATAATGATAAAGTAACTTAAATTTTTTGAACGATTTCTTATGAAAAAAGAGAAGAAAGATAACAAAAAGAGAATGTCTTATCACGAAAAAAGTAAAGTATATATTTAATAGTAAACTTAAAACGAAAAGAAAAATTATTTTAAAATTATTTCCCTTTTCATATTCCAAGTACTATTCTGTTATCGTAGTTAACGAAGCTGCATAATTTTCTTTGAAATATAGATATACTTACCCTGTACCCACGTCGATAACACACGCAGGAAGACGTCCGATCATCTTGATTTCGTATTTTAAACGGCTCGCACTGACGAAGTACTCCTCGACAGTGGGCTACAAATGTAACCGCAAAAACCACACCTCGCTCTCGATCTCACGACTCACGATAAAAGCACGGACTTGCACAGGCATGCGCTTATTCAGATTTCTGACAGTCGCATCGCCATCTTATGCATCGTTCATTCGGCCGATATTCATGCGTTACATGAGAACTATGCTTCACAATACATTCAATTGATTAATTTAAGATTGTTATTACGATTTATTATGATAAATCATAAATCATGATATACTAAATATTTCATATAATTCTTTTGAAAAATTCATTTTATAAAATTCATTTGAAAAATACTTTTGAATATATCAATATTTGTAATTACAATTGAATATTGACTAATTTTTTTAATTTATTGTTATTTTATAAATAAAACACTTTCGCGTTTGAATTAATCGATTTAAAATAAGTTACATGCGAATAAAATATGGAAATTATATTGATAAAGTAAAAACTTTCCATTATGTTTTATAATATTACGTTTTATGATAGACAACGTTGGTATGCCTGATATTTTCTTGACACGTTGATGTTCCGGCTGGACACAGATGGTTTAAAAATGAAGTGAATAATTATAACTAGCCGGTAATTTTAATATATGTATGAAAGTATAGTAGATATTGAAAATGTAGAAGATAAATTGAAGATATTTAAAGAAATGGATTATAATTTTAGTTTTTTTTAGATACGGGACATCTTAAAGTAAAAGTGAACGAATTTAAAAATAGTATCATCGAATTTATAGCAATAAATAGCAATTAAATATACATATTTTCATGATGAAGCTAAAAAATATAGGAAATAGAATAAAGGATGATAATTTAGATCTTAGTTTATGTGACTTGGAAGAAGTACCTGTGGAAGAAATTGTAAGTGAAATATTCCAAGTAATTTTTATGAAGAATTAATATTTCTTTTTGTTATTACCACATTTAGTATTTGATTTATCATATTTAACAGTATATAATATAATTAATTAAGAACGTTATCGTTCGATGTATGTTGCAGGCAACTATTAGAAAACTGACATATTTAGACTTGTCTAATAATTTCTTAGTTACATTACCTGTAAGTCTTGTATTAAGAATTTCTATAATATAAATTGATTATAACCTTAATAACAATTTTTTTTTTTTAGAATAATTTTGTCATACTTAAACAAATACTAAAGTTAGATTTAAGTAAAAATATGTTAACAGAAATTCCTGAGAATTTTGGCGAAATGACGCAATTAAGATATTTGGATCTGTATGCTAATCAGGTATTGTAAAATTTCTTTTACATATGTAAATCAAAAATAATTACATTATTATAAACCACTTGCACAGATAAGCCGTTTACCTTTGAGTCTCAGTGAATTGAAGAACTTAAGGTGGCTGGATCTAAAAGAAAATCCATTAACTCCTTCTGTTGCAAGTATTGCTGGCCCATGTAATAATGCAGAAGAGTGTAAAAATTGTGCTCGTAACGTTGTGGAATACTTAAATAATGTCAAATGTTCTGTAGAAGAGGAAAAATTACGTAGACTTAATGCTATGTCGAATAGTAAGTTTTTTTTTCTTAATATTTTATAAATTACCAAAAAACAGGTGTTTTTTAATGTTATTATTTCATTACCTTGTTGTCTTATAGAGATGTCAGTACTCGCTAATAAAAATAATGATAATGGTACGATAAAAAAAGAATCAAAAAAGAAAAAAAAGAAGAAACACGCAGAGAAGGAAGTTGAAAAGAATTTGAATAAGAACAAATCAGAAGTGGAATGTAAAGTATCTGAAAATATAGATAAGATGGATAGTTCAAAAGAAACATTTAATGAGCAGAATAAAAAGAATTGCATTTCTGCTGGTAAGTATTTCCAATATTCTAGAATAATTTACATTGATATATTATTTTAATCACATTCATGTACTCACTTTAATGTTTTATCATTTACATTTAGCATTATGTAAAATACTTACTTCACTATTCCTATGGACAGTCATATTTGGCATTACCTTTGGTTCTTTGATAATAATCCTTCCTATATATAACAAAGAACTATCATATACAATTATGGATTACATAGAAAAGCACACAGGTATATTTCTGAAAACTTATCAAAGGTATGGCACAGAATTATTACAAAATAAAAGCCAGATTTTAATGAAATGGATGAATCATGCTTGTAAGACTATAAATGATATTTACAATGGTTACAATTTAACAAATATTATCTAATATTATCTATGACAATATATATTGTAGCCTTTGTTTGTAATATCATTAATCTGTGCATGACATCAGGTACATCTCAGACAGGATGTATTTTGTTATAAAATGTCTTTTTCTTAAATTTATTTTAGCTCATGATTCACCACTTATTGTAAAGTGGCACATTACACTTTTGATATATTACTTTTTAACTATTATATGATTTATTTTTATAAAATAATGCACATTCGGTGTTATTGTAATTTCTTTTTTCATATTATATCAAATCGTAGGTATTCTTACTATTACAATATAATATCTACATGGTATATATGGATTATTTTTTAGAGATGTACGAACAGAGGAAAAAATAAAATTTCGTATATAATATCAACATATTACAATCTGTTCCAATCATTTACATCTCAGGAGGATGTATTTAACCCATAAGTTTTGTTCATGGATGTCGTTGGTACTGCCCTTGGAGACACTTTACCAAGTGAATTTTCCATTTTATTAATTAATTTCTGAAACGTATTCATTCGAGAAAAATTTTGTTGCTCTTCGTAACAATCAAGATCCGTAATCTCGTTGGATACTCTCTTATTTGTTACAGAACCGATAGAATCGCTTGATGATCTATACTTTCTGCTAGTTACAAATCTATTCCATGATCTTTTATCTGGACTAAAAGATGCTCTCGAAAGATCTTGATCCTTGTTCTCCTCTGATATTTCTTTCTGACGTGCCGTGAAATTTGCTAAAATAGCTACGTCGTCATAAATCTGTTCTTCCGTTTGAGATGGTCCAAGTTGTTGCGGCGTATCGTTTCTCGGTGACTTATAATGTTCACAATCATCCGATATCCTTTTCTCAATCTTTTGAACATTAGATTGCATTTGTTGCTGTTGGAACGGATACATAATCTTTAACATATATGAGATAATTTTTTTGTCATATACTTACATTTTTCTTCTCATGACATCCGTTAACATCGTCATAAAATTCTTCCTCAACAGGCAAGATAACTGTTGGTGGCTTAACATATACAGGTCTCGGTGCTGGCGGACAAGTATATTCGGGCGTTTCATTGGACGTGGACGTTTCTTTGATAATCAAATCAGACACATCGTCATACGTAGTCATTTCCTTTTTCTGAATAATTTGCGGAGGCGGCGTCAACGTTTCCTGTTGAGCGGCTATTATCTTCTCTTTTTTTTGTGGCGATTCTTTCTTATTTCTCATTCTATCCAAAAACGATTTTTTATTCGGCGTTTTCTTTTGTACTTCTTCGTTCTTATCCTTCGCTTTATTACCAAGCGATGTCGCATTTACCAGAGTCTATATAGTAGAGAACAAAAAAAAATCAAAAATATATTAAAAATTTTATAAGGATATATCGAATGAATTTCAAATTCAAATTATACCTCAACATCGTCGTAGGATACCAAAGTCGTTGTTGTTGATGATTGTGATTCATTAACGTCGATGACTTCTTCTTGAAGAGATTCACAATTCTTTTTCTCTTTTGTAACAGAAGAGCTGCTTATATCGTCGTAAGTTTCATCGAAACGTATCATTTCGTTTTGCTTCGTATTACATACATTTTCCTCTTTCGTTTTAGATTTCATATGTTTACGATTTTTCTCTAGAATCGCTTGGACGTCGTCGTAAGCAGTGGTGACTTTCTTCGATTTTTCAACGACTGTCGCCTCCTTTTGATTCTTTGATATGAAATTTTGATAAAACGTACCACCTTCGAGATCTTCTATTTTGTGATAAATATCATCTTCTTCGTCGTCCATCATTTCATACGAGGAGATTATATCACTCGAGGGTAACGATGGAAGTCTTCGTGGTATACGAGCTGGTAACGGAGGAGGACTCGTATTCTCACTCGTTTGAACTTTGCTTTCATGATCAGGTTCAATGGTCTTGTTCTCGTTAACGTTTAAGAAGGTCGTTTGTAATTTCGTCGAATCTACGAGACGATCTTTTGTAATAATCTCTTCCGTTTCTCCAACTATTCCAGAGGAAGATACCAAAGATACGTCTTCTTTCGGATTAAGTCCAAGATCAAGATTGATCTCGTTAAAACCAACTTGACAAACCTTGGCAACCCATTGTTCCATATCTTTTGGCGTTCTTGCAATAAACTGTTAATAACGATATATCTCAGATAAATGAAAGAAGAAACAGGAAAAAACAAAAAGAAACAAAGATAATTCAATCTCTCTTACTTGTAATGTTTTATTACCAGGTTTGAAAATTTCAAATGCTGCTTCGCTTCTTCTTTGATCACGTGGGACAATATTAGGCGCTGGTCGACCAGAATAACCGCGAATCCCTTGAACACTGTAAGGCTTATTATCTCGTTCGTTTCCGTAGATCAACAAATGACTTCCTACCAATGCTGAGAGAGAACACGTCAAGAATTTCATTTAAATATGGCTAAACGCAGAAAGAGAGTATACAATTATTTATATTTGTAGATATACATATATTTGTATATATATATACTTGCCGACCCAATTAATTCGATATTGTTCAAAAACAAATAATTTTTTGCCTTCCTTGCGAAGTAATGGTCCACATTTTAAAGATTTGCTTTTTGCCTGTGCGCCAGATAAACTGGAATAAATATTAATGAGCGCGTTTTCTTGAGATTCTTCAAGTTCTTTCTTTTTATCATCCTCGGCCATCGATCGGAATGTTTCATAATAATCAGGATGAATTTGAGAGGTAGGACGTTTTTGAGTCTGAGATATCGTCTCCTCCGCACCGACGTACTCTTGCATGTCGGATACATTCGTTTCTCCAATATTCAATGGTAATAAACCCTTCGAGCTAGCGTTCATACGGAGATAGAGCTCGGTCGACGATGTTGTACCTTCGGTTCCCATGAAAACACTCAAGGCGTTTTTTGAACGTAACAATAAATTTTCTCGTATGGTCTCCATTGTACCCGATAAATTTGCTTCTCGAAGAAATTCGAGAAATTGTACGATCTCTGCGAATTGATAATAAGAATTGACGAATTAAAAAAAAAAATAAATTTTAATCAACTAACAAGACTAACAAAATACATAAATAGTTCTTTTAGTCAACTAAGGAAATTGAAGAAAAGAAAAAAAATATAAAATTTTTTAATCAACTAACGAAATTAAAAAGATGAGGATAAATGTAAAATTCTTTTAATTAACTAAAGAAATTAGACAAAAGAAAAAAAATTCTTTTGGTTTGATTAACACGTACCATGAAGTATGACAGTGAGTTCTGCGTCAAGGCCCATTCTTCTTTTACACGTTGTCTCCTCGTGGAACGTAAAATATTATTATTGTTTCCACTTTCTACCGACGTTGATTTCTGTCCCAACGATTACACATCGAAATTCTATTCGATGAATATGATCATTACGTCTATAAGCATCGTCTTGGATCAAACAATCGAGTGCACTAATATAGTGTAGTTTATCGTTTGTAATACTTAAAAAAAAAATAGAAAGTAACGAAGAGCAAATTGATTTATCATGAAAGAAAAAAAAATAATCATCGAATAAAGGGATATATTTCTATCGTCTCTATTACACTTGATTCTTGACAGGAAGTACGAAGAGGTCTCCGGATAAGACTTATCATGATGTACTAACCATGCAAAAGAAATATTCTTTTTAATAAGTTTTTATATCTTTTTTTTTTTGTTCACTTAATTCCCTTTTATGGAAAATTTAATAAAATAAGACCGATGATAAAATAAAATAAATTTTTGTCCATCGCTTCTATCCATATATATATATATATGATAAGAAAATATTCCTTATCGTTTCTTATCTTTCTTTTATATCTTTTTGTTTATTTTAATTAATTTCTTAGTGTAAAAATTCGAATAAAAAATTCATGATAGAAAAGGACAAATTTAAATAAAATTTTCAATTTCGATTCGTATATATTAAGATCACAGAAAGGAAGAGAAAGAGCGCATCCTTTTTTTATTGCTTCAACGAAAACACGATATCTAACGAACAATAATGAAACATTTTCATGTAACAATTCGATGACTTGCTTAAAACTTAAACGTGTGTATTTTACCGGTCAAGGATTATTCACTATGCAATGATATAATAATAATAATAATTTGCATATTTCTCTTACTAAGTTTTTCACTTTGCACGATAGTTAATTAACTTTGTCATAATTCTTTCGAAGTCACTGTGCATTCAGTGATCAATACAATAGTTAATATTTCATATTATTATCATAATCTCATAAGAGAATATTATTTTTATTAAACTCGTCACAATGAACGTCATTCTCGATGATGGATAAATTGAATTTATCTGATATCACTTGCGGACGTTTGATACGTTTTCAAACACAACTAATCTTGATACTTGTCACGAATACTCATTTCCAATCGTTACTACCTCTCACTTCGAATGGAAAGAAACTCACTTTGCGTGTCTCCTTTCGGCTTGCATTTACGTACAACTAACATATACATATATCGTTGAAATTCGATGGGCGATGTCTACAAATGCGGGAGCTTAGACTCCCGCAAAGACTCTCTCTCTCTCTCTCTTTCTCCCTCTCTCTTTCTATTTCTCTCTCTCTCTCTCTTTCTGCTATTTTACACGCCTTAACTTCTGATCCTCCTGTACAGTCCTCTTTAACGAGCTGACTCAGAACCTCGGCGCGCTTCTTCCTTTCGTCCCTCCGCTCTCTATGCTGCAATCATTTTCAACGACTACAACGGCTGACGAGAACGAAGATGACAATGTCGTTGCCACTGCCTCCGAGCTTCCTAACTTCAACTAACTTACAACGAGAGAGAGAAAGACACGCGTTAATTGATTTCAATTCTGATTAATTGTCAGAGTAAAAAGATGATATTCGTCTCAGTCTTTTGAAATGAGACATCGTTTCCTTTCTCTTTTTTCTTTCTTTCTTTTTTGTTTTTTATATTTGTTAAATCCAAGATTTTATATATATATATATATATATATATATATCGAAATCATTTTTTAATTCACAATAATAAAAGTTTTCTTGTTTTACATATTATATATAAATAAGTAAATAAATAAATAAAATAAAATTGTGTATATATGTTAAAAGTAAACACGTAAAAAGAGACGAGAAATGATCTAATTAATGCGTCCAATTTAGAAAAAAGTTGTCTTCAAATGTTTTCCCAGGGTACTTTAAATCTACATTTTCCTATTGGCTTAGCATATACTGCCTCTGTAATTTCAGTTAATTCTGGCCACGGATCGGCTTTTGCTAGTTCTGCCTCGGCGTCCACTTCTTTGTATATTTCTTTTCGTATTTCCTGGTATAATAAGAATTAAAAATTAGAATATCAGATTATAAATGTTAGTGTTATTATATATCTTTAATATATATATATATATATATATATATATATATATATATATATATATATATATATACGTACATCAGCTTCATTTTGAGTTTTCAGTCCGTTATCAACGAGAAGTTTTGTAAAAAGCAAGATGGGATCTTGTTCACTTTGTACAGATTTAATTTCATCTCTGGTACGATATCCAACACCAGGATCGCTCATGCTATGTCCATAATAACGATAAGTATCTACTTCTAAGATAATCGGACCATTACGAATTGCATAATCTCTGGCAAATGTTATAGCTTCTCGAACGTCAATCACTCTCATTCCGTTAACCTAGAAAATAAATTATTATTAATATTGATTTCGATTGCTTAAGATTCCAAGGTAATAATTTGTAAAAGATCAATGGAAGTAAGATCACCTTTATACCAGGTATTAAATCACCGCGAGTATAAAACTTTGTGTTAGCTGAATGACGATGGAGTTGTGTACCCATGGCATACTGATTATTCTCACAGATATATATGGCCGGGAGATTCCATAATTTGGCCATATTCCATACCTCGTATATCTGACCTTGAGAGCTTGCACCATCACCGTACAATGAAACGGATACTGCGTCAGTGCCGTTATATTTATGGGCGAATGCGAGACCTGTACCTATCGGTACCTTTAACATATAAAACATTTTCGTTAGGATTTTTCACCCTCTTTTTTTTAACTCATAATTATTACGTAAGTATTTACATAAATATTTAAATAAAATGTTTCAAATTGAGGCAAACGAAAACAATATAAAAAAATGTTATTTAATAATAATTTTTTATTAAATAATAATGCGTTCTTTAGTCAATAGTAATATTTTTTCTATTAACTTATTTACCTGTCCACCGACGATTCCTTCACCTCCATAAAATTTTGGTGCGTACATATGCATCGATCCACCTTTGCCTTTAGAAATACCAGTTTTTCGTCCCATTAATTCTGCCATAACCGAACGAGCAGTTCCACCGAAGAGAAAAGCGAAAGCATGACAGCGATAAGCTGTTATTACATTATCATTGTCCTTTAATGCCACTTTGCAGCCGATTGCAACAGCTTCCTACCAATATTCACAAACAAGAATTATTACATATATTATTATATTGAATCATATAATGTCACATCACCTTCACCTACAAATTTTTTAATATTAACTCTCTACAATGCCATGTAATTACTATTTACAAACTTAATTATTATTTAATATTCGAAGTTCTATATCTTTTTTAAATGTAAGTCATTAATATAGTATAACTTAGTAAATAGTATAACTTAGTAAAGTATAACTTGGTAAATTTATTGAATTATATAAATAATAATGTATAGTAGATTGGAAATATTTGTTTATAAAACCAATAGGATCAGATTTGAACATATCTTTTAAAATCATATACCCGGAGAGAGTATAGTATTACAATATATAGCTAATATGTAATAATACTTATACTAATATAATACCTTTTCTTTTCTTTTCGAAAAATCGTTCACAGTAAAATACGAGGGATCAAAAATTTCTGATAAAAAAAAATGATTCGATTGCTTCGAACTCACTTGACCAGCGTATAAATGACAGAATCCATTGATCAGTCGCATTCTGTACATTTCAGCTATTTTATTTTCCATTCTTCGAATATAGTGCATTGTTCTCAAAATATAAGTGGCATCCTCAACGTTCAACGTTGTCTGTTGCGGTGGTCCTTTCTCTAATCTATAGAGATCATAATTCTGTAAATAAGCAAAAAAAAAACTACTATTAATCGAATTGGACAGCTTCGCCGATGGCACGTACAGCAACATTATCAACCCAAATAACAATGTCGAGATCTCGAGTAACCCCCTTGACCCATGTGTCAATTTGTAAGATGAAATTTTGATTGAATTTAAGATTCGTCAATGACGCAAGCATACCATTTCTATGGTCGTTTCTTTTGCCATGCCACAATTGAGCGATAAAAACCATGACTTGTTTATAAGTAAACGCATACTTTTTAGACGATTATTTAACTGAGAATACATCTTTACTCTCTTAAACAGATCTCTTTTAAATGCTTCAAAAGTATAATTTCATTGGCAAATTAATACTTGTTATATGTATACGTGGATAATAATGGATCATCTAACCATGAAAAATAGATACCATGAAAAAACTGTTTACTATAGTTAGAATTTATTCTCATTGATTTGTAAAGAATGTTAGAGGATCAATTTTTCTCTTTTCGTTTTTTTTTTATATTAAAGAAACAGTACTAATAATAACGAAAAGAAATGTACGAATCGTGATGTTCTATATATATATGTAAATATCTTTTTTCGATATATCGAAGGAAATCAATTTTAAAACAATACCGATATAGAAATCGAGATATACGATAAAATAATACACAAATGTTTTTGTCAAAATATTTGTCATTCTTCTTCGATCGCATAATAATATGTCTAAGTTTCAATTTATAATATAAATAAGCAAATAATTGTCAACAGTGCAATTTAATTCACACAAATCGAATAAGACGTTCCCCGTGACTAAACGATAAGATATGTCGCTTAGATCAATATTTTCACGTAAAAGGGAAGTGTTTGAGGAATTAATTATTTATCATAGCATGTTATCAAAGCGTGTAAATGCATACATCTGTATAATTATCGACATCCCTTGTGAGTCTTATTGTTACCAAGAGAATCCTAAATGACAAGACTATTATTAAACTGACTATGAGTAGTTCAATCAAGAATAGGGGATTTCTCTGTTAGTGTATTCACGACATTCTATGAACGTGATGGATTTCTTTGACAGTCGTCCGTATGTGATCAATAAAGGCATGCTGTCCTTATTGGGCCAATGGCCTTATCAATCGATTAAAACAAAATACATCGGTTTGATAATTTTATTTTTATTAGCTGGAACACAAATCATAGCTAAGGTGCAAAATTTTCTTTATATATTACTCGAATAGAAAATCTTATGAAATAGATTAAAATAGATTAAAATGGTTTCTTTATCATCTTAAATTATAAAGCGTTATTTTCAATGAGTACTTCAATTGAATTGCGTTTTTTTTATTCTTTCCGATTCTTTACTACAGATATGTGCTACTATTGCTTCGTTTAACGAAATAAATGTTGTGCTAAATGATATGTCCCCATTGATTGCCGATTCAGTTGCAACAATACAATTAATAAACACTGCGATGAAAACGGAAAAGGTATTGAATTATTATATGGTATTGTTTATAGAGTAAATTCGATTTTAGTATAATATGTTAGATACGTTAGTATTATTGTCGATTTATTTTAATTTGAAAATGAAGGAAAGGCAGACATAACTTTTGTTATTATGCGATTGAAGTTAATACAAAAGGGAAAATTGTTAACCACAGATGAGAGAACTTCTAAATCGTGTGCAAATAGATTATACTTTATTCACTACAGATGGTGAAATGAAAATTATACTGGAGTATGCCGAAGATGGAAGAAAATTTACTATTATTTATATAGGTAATTGAAACATTTAAGAAAATGTTCATAGAATATCTTTTTATCTTATGCATTGTTGATATTCATACGTCTGCCTTTTTGCAGGTTTTTTTCTTGTGTCAATGCTTATATTTACGATTCCACCATTGAAAGCTATTATTATAAGTAGCATAAACGGTACGATAGAACGACCATTTATTCATCATGTTGAATATTTTGTTGATTCTCGAAGATATTATTATCCTATTATATTGCACTCTTGTGTGACCATCTTTATCTGTGTTTACATAATCGTTACCGTCGACACAATGTTTGTGTTATTGGTACAACATGCTTGTGCATTATTTAAAGCATTAGGGTAAAGTACTAATGTTTCATATAAAAACCATAATAATTAAATTTTTATGCATGTGTATAAATATTCTTACAAGTATTATCTTACAGGTATCGATTAAGTCATATAACTGAAAATGGCGACGATACTATGATGATAGATTTGAATCCTTCGAAATTAAATGATAAATCTTATAGAAATATTTCTGAATGCGTTCGTAGACATCGAGATGCAATAGAGTTTGTAATATTTTAATTTAATAATACTTTCAACAAAATTAATATTATCTAAAATGTAAAGCTTCATCGTTTACACGTATTAAAAATATTTAATTCTTTTATAAAGGTTTGCCAAGCTTTTGGAATCTTATTATTCGACGTCCCTTTTTCTCCAAGCAGGATTCAACATGATTGAACTAAGTATCACAGTCTTTCAGGTATAGAATTAGGTTTCCATGTTTTTAGATAATCAATTGTAATTTTAATGAAAACTTATGTTTAGGCTACAACAAATGTTAACGAAACCAAGGAGCTTTTTCAACAAGTGTCTGTTTGTTACTCGACATTAACTCATATTTTGTTTCAATGTGTAAATGGTCAACGTGTTATTAATCATAGTGATCAAATGCAGGAGCATCTGTAAGTAGATATATTTTTTAATCCGTTCATTTTAAATAATTTTAGTGCTTTAATTCTTTTTTCTTTTTTATTAAAATATAAATTGCTTCGAGATATAGACACGAAATGTTTAAGTAAAATGAAAAAGAAATTATCATTGATTTTCATGGATTACAGAATAAATATGAAATGGTATCGTACATCATTACGAACAAGAAAAGTGATCTATCTAATGCTAATTAGATCACGAGTATATTGTGTGCTAACTGCTGCAAAAATGTTTAACATGTCTATGGAAACATTCAGTACTGTAAGAATCATTGTTTCTTAAAAACCTTCTGTTAATATATACGCACAATAACATCAATTCTTTTTTTTCAAGATTGTCCGCACATCAATGTCATATTTCACCGTTTTACGCTCGGCTTAGTAATTTCGACAATGATTACATTGTTCCTGGATTCTTAAAGTACATCATAATATTATATTTAAAAAAAATAATATAGTAAAATATTAATGTGACATTCCTGGCTTTCTCTTTCTATATTTCAAAATTTATTTCACGTTTTCTTATTTAGGCATACATTTTAATTGTAAGTAAAATAAGATTTAGTAAAATTAGTATAGTGCATGTTAATAAACGATAATGATTGCTAAAAATAATAATTATTGATTTTTAACAGATTTAAATTATGTGCACTTTCATTACTCCGATATAAAATATCTATTTTTAATTATTTAGTATAAAAGTATCGATTCTCTGATTCCATCCATACGATATGTACAATAAATACAAACTTCTTTTCTATCACCATCATTAACTTCTGAATCAATATCAACAATTATTACAATGAATTTATTTCGACATACTATATAAATAGGAAACTAATTTTCTAGCAACTTATTTTGCACAAATCAAATGGGAACATTCTCTTCGTAACTGAACGATAAAATACGTCGCTTGGATTTTCACGTAAAAGGGAAATGATTGAGGTATTAATCATTCATTACAGGCAAGCGTGTAAATGCAGACATCTGTATAATTATAGACATCCCTTGTGACTCTTATTGTTACCAAGAGAATCCTAAATGACAAAACTACTATTGAACTGCCTATACATAGTCCAATCAAGAAAAGGGGATTTTTCTCTTAGTATATTCTCGACAATCTATGAACATGATGGATTTCTTTGACGGTCGTCACTACACGATCAATAAAGGCACACTATCCTTATTAGGCCAATGGCCTTATCAATCGATTAGAAAAAAATACATTGGTTTAGTGATTTTATTTCTATTGACAGGAACACAAATTATTGCTAAGGTAGATTTATATATATATATATATATATATATTATTCGAATAGAAAATCTTACGAAATAAATCTGGACAATTTTTTTTTGACGTATAAAGTTATAAAACATTATTTAAATATAATTATATTTTCTTCGAATCTTTACTACAGATATGCGCCATTATAACTTCATTTAATGATATAAACGTTGTACTAGATGACATGGCATCACTAATTGCCGATTTTACTGCAATAATCAAATTAATTAATGTTTCAGTTCAAAGGAAAAAGGTATATAATTAATGTATGATATTATTTCACCAGTAAAATGTATTTTTTTCTGTTATATTTGTATAACTTAGAAAAATAACTACGAGCAGTTTTGTTAGTATTATTCACTTAAATTTTGTGTGAAAATGAAAGAAAAATATATATTACC
Source organism: Vespula vulgaris (assembly GCF_905475345.1). Classification (NCBI taxonomy): domain Eukaryota; kingdom Metazoa; phylum Arthropoda; class Insecta; order Hymenoptera; family Vespidae; genus Vespula; species Vespula vulgaris. The sequence continues at coordinate 3,082,189 of NC_066594.1, forward strand.
TAATATACTATTGAAGTAAATATATCATAAACGTCTAAATAAAAAATTGTTAACTACAGATGAAAGTACTTCTAAATCGTATGAAAACAGATTATGCTTTATTCACTACAGATGGTGAAATGGAAATTATGGTGGAATATGCCGAGAATGGGAGAAAATTTACTATTGTGTACATAGGTAATTGAGGCATTTGAAAATGGTTATAACACATTTTTTATACACCATGTTTACGCGTCTTTTCGCAGGTATTTTTTTTGTGTCAATGCTACAATTTATGATTCCACCACTGAAATCAATTATTTTGAGTAGCATGAATGGAACGAATGAACGACCATTGATACACCACGTTGAATATTTTGTAGATCCTCAAAAATACTATTATCTTATTATTTTTCAATCTTATGCGATTATTTTTATCTGTGCTTTTACTATCGCTACGATGGATACAATGTTTGTGGTTTTTGTGCAACATGCTTGTGGATTATTTACAACATTAGGGTAGAATTTTTGTTATTCGATATAAAATCTGTATAACAAGAAGATTATCATAAAAATTTATAAAAAATAAAATATTTAAAAATATTTTTCTATATGATAATAAGGAATAATTGTTGCAGGTATCAACTTCGTCGTATAGTCGACGATAATGTTTTGTTGATAAATTTGTATCCTTTGAAATCAAATGATAAGTTTTATAAAAATATTTCTGAATGCGTTCGCAGACATCAAGAAGCTATACAGTTCGTAATTTTACTATATTTCTATTTAAAAGAATGTTATATTATTTATATATGAAATGGTAATGAGATAATTTGAAATTAATAAGAGTACTGACTTTTTCTATGAAGATTTACTGATCTATTGGAATCATTTTACTCCACGTCCATTTTTCTCTACTCGGGAATTAGCATAATTGGAATGAGTGTTTCTGGTCTACGGGTATACAATTAAACTGTGATATAAAATACTTTAGAAAAGTAGAGATTATGTTCCATGCGAAATTTTACAGTATATATTAATTTATATTAAAGCACAAATAAAATATAAAAAGAAATTCAAGAAATTAGAAGTAAAACTTATTTGTATTCACATATAAAAATGATCGTCAAAAAAGATTGCCCATCGTACCAATCATTGCATAACATTATTGATTTTCATTATGTTGTGCATTGTTTAATACGATGTGTATATTGAACGATTGATATAAATTTTTCTACTATTTAATATCGAAACAATAATCTCAGAATACCGTGTTATAGGATGTTTGACTGTATTATAATATTATATGTTTAGGCTATTCTAAATGTCAACGAAACTAAACAATTTTTTCAACAAATATGTGTTTGTTGCACGACGTTATTTATTATTCTGTTTCAATGTGTGAATGGTCAACGACTAATTGATCACAGTGATCGAATGCACGAACATCTGTAAGTATTTAAAAGTTTTTATGAGTAAACTTGTTACTTTTAGATGATTTAATACAGTCGAATTTATTTTGAATTCGGAATTAACTTGGTAGATAAAATCTTTCAAAGAGTACGAGTAAAAAATGATTACTATAATTTTCATCAATTACAGAATAAATACAGAATGGTACCAAACATCATTACGAGCAAGAAACGGAATCTATCTCATGTTAATTAGATCGCGAAAACCTTGTATGCTAACTGCTGCAAAAATGTTCAATGTATCCATGGAAACTTTTAGCTCTGTAAGAATTATTTTTTATAATTTTATATAAATGTGTTTTTGTACTAATTCCATGTCTTTTGTTTAAGATTGTTCGTACATCGATTTCATATTTCACTGTTTTGCGATCTATGCAATGAAATTTTAGAACATGAAATTTTATGATAGATATAGAGTAACACACACAAAAATTATTTTTACAAAAATAATATTGTCGAAAATTTGTCATATATAGTTTCCCCTGTAAATTTCTGATTTTTTCAGATACTTATATAGTAAAAAATATCAATGAATCGTTATATTAAAATTTTTGATTTTTATAAAATTCCAATGACACAGTAGAAATTTTTATACTTTTATTTTAAATTTAAAAAATCGGTCAAATCAATAAGAAAATTATGAGAGATATCTTTACATATAAATAACATGAAGTTGTATAATTCCGAAAACGACAACTTCAACGATTTTCAGTCAACTTCATTTTTTGGTTTGTTTTTTAGGCTTTTAAAATTTGATTCAGTATATCCATAAAAAAAATTTATCTTAACCTTTTATTTTTACAATTTATTTGCGACAATGTTTCCTATATAAAAAGCTAATTGTAAAAGAAAAAAAAAGATAAGAAAAGTAAAAAAACAAATAACAGAATGAATCTTGACATAAACAAAAAGGTTTTGAATTTGGAGAAAATTGGTAGAAAAATTTGTTCTGATTTACGAAATCTTCAAAAAGAACGAATTATACTTTCTCGAGAAGCTAAATGTCTTTTACGTGAATTTGAACGACAAGAAACACAACGAGATCATAGTAAAAATAAGGTGATCTTGTAATAAGATCGTTCAAACCATGCGATTTTGTGATTCTAACAATATGTATATTTCATAGAAAGATGATAATAAAGCTTGTAGTTGTGCAGTTTGGGAAAATGATTTAAAAATAGAGGATGAAAATGAGACAGAAGAATCTACGAAATTGATTACGCAGGACGATGAATCTTATAAAAATTTCTGCGATGAATGTTGCCAACACTGCGTTCCAAGACATGATGACAATATAATTTACAAATGTTCATCTTACAGGTATGATAGTTCATTCAGTAACTAGATTTTCTCTTTTCTTTTTTTTTATAAAATTCGATGATACTCTCCTTTTAATTGTTCTCAGATATGATAAATTCGATGAACCATTTTATTGTAATCATCCTGTAAGAAATATTGATTACTCTGGTATCGGTGATAATGTTACGATTAAAGACGATGCTAATGGTGATAACAATCTTAATAATGCCAATGAGTTAATCAGATATTGCGAAACGTGTGCGATTAATCCTTCGTATTTATATGACTTATGCCTGTTTTGTGAAAACGATAATATGAATGATACGCATGTGTTATCGACTAATCACAAAGTTGATGTCAATGAGTCGAAAAAAGCTGGCGTGAAAGAGATAAAAAGACAAAGAGGTGGAGGAGGAAAATCGGATGGAGAATCAATAATCGAAAAATTATCAAATTTATCGATCTGTACTTGCAATTGTGATTTATGTGCTCTTCGAAACAAATATGGCGAAAAATCTCCTTGCCTCAAGAAAAGCGATGAAAATGATTGTTTTTCCGATATTGATACTGAAGATAACTTGTTATTAAATCAAACGGCGTACTTGGAATTGCCAGAAATTAGCCAAGTAACGATAACTCGAGTTTTTCGAGAAAAAAAAATGAAGATAAATTTACAATAAATTTCTATTTTCTTTTCACGTAATGTAGCATCATTTATTATATTTTATTTTATAGTATTGTAAAATCGACAAGTTACGAGAAGCATTAGAAAAATTGAAAAATCGCAATCACACATTGAGAAAATTATTAAAAAGTCAAGAATGTCTTATGAAGAATGCAAAATGTACGCATTGTTCGCTTCTTCTGAAACAGTACGACGATATCGATTGTGAAAAGGAATCCCAAACTCATCGAGATAATGGTAAAAAAGTTACGAACGATCTCGTCGCAATGGTAAAGATTCTCCAAAGCAAATGTCGAATTAAAGATGGAATGATCGTTGCTTTGGCAGACGAATTGAAAGGATTTGATAAATCCGAAAGAATCCAAAGAGTTCTTCAGAAATTGACCGAAATTGATCTCGATTGCCAGATCATTGATTTTGATCGTACAACATTATGGAAATATTTGGTATCTAAGATTGAATATTCTTACCTATATCGAAGGAAAAATATTGTTGACAAGAAAGCACATCGAAGCGAGTTTACAATCGGTTTATTCATTCTGATTATTCTTTTTCTTTTCAAAATTCAACTGCAGCGATTTCGATGTACAGCCATGTTTTTTATTTGTGCTATTAGCGACATCTGTTATTGAATACAGGAACTTCAAAGTACCTATTGTAACATGTTGCATAGATTTTTGGTTTTATCATCTTTCGATAATTGTTCTTTTAAAATTCCTTCGAAAAAACTCGCATACCATATTAGCTTTTCTATCAACGATAGTTTTCCTTATTCTTATTTATATTATAATTATTATAATCCTGTTTTCATATGGCTCTTATTATGCATTTATGATGTATATAACATCGTCTCGATACTTTTATGATAGAGCCTATATCTTTTGCTATTTAATATCAAAATTAATATAAAAAAAGAATTATTTATGAACCCATCAATTTCAATTTTACCTATTTTTTTATATTATTGATTTAAATAATATGGTTGATTCGTAATTACTATTTTATATCATTTACATATTGGATTTATAGGAATGCGAAGAATAAACGAGATCGAACGATAAAAGAGAACTGTGCCCACGCTAATACTCATCATTATATCAACTATGGAAAATCTTCGACTAAAAACGATGAAAACAAATTTTGTTTGCAAAATATAAAACTTCATTTATAATTACATCTCAATCCACATCAATTTATTAGATAATGATAGCAATTATAATATACTGCTTAAAAAAATTAGGCTTTTTTTTTAACGAATCAACGAAAGAGTTAATTTGCTAATTATTTTCAGCATTAATGTAATGTATGTATTTTTACGTATTATTAAACATTTTGTTCTACATCGTATGAAAATAAATGAAGATTTTATGTTTTAAATACGTAAGCTTTCCAATAGAACATTTTGTTTATTCTATAAATACATGTTCTTCATAAAACATGTTCAATATTCAATGGATTCTCTTCCAACATTGTTATTATCTATATTATTGATAAAAATATATGGAAATCCTAGTGTATGTTCAACGAGAGTTTCTAAAGGATTTTTCAATGGAATCTGCCATTGATTTCTAATAGGATTGGAATGATGATAACGTCTAGCAACTCTTTCAAAATTTTTTTAAATTTCTTGATCTTCCAAAATATGTAAAGGAGGTGGCTTATCTTGTTCTGTAAGAATACTATCAAAGGACGTACGTTGGGTTGCCCTAATTAAGGCAGACTTTCTTAATGCTGTACTGGATAAAAATCTTTGTGATTCCTTATCATTACCTTCTTGCCTAAAATAATAAAAGTTGGAGAATATTGAATTGATTAAATAAGTCATGTTAGTGTTTTCAGTATTTTATATCTAATATGTTAAATGTCTAATCGATTTTGCACAAATCAATTTATTCGTAAAATACTTTTTATACCATTTTCCACATAATAAATTATGTATAGAGAAATATTATTTTTTCTTTTTTTTTTTTACATTATAGACCTTATTTTTATTAAAAATTATATTTTTTGTCTTCCTTTAATATATGGAAAAAGAAATTTTTTCAATGTTTTAAAAATTAAAATGTGCAAAATTGAGTGCACATAAATAATAATAGATATTTTTTACGGAAAATTTCGATATAGTATGCTAAGCATAGCATTGTATCTATACTATTGGATTAGCTACTAAATGATATCATATAATATTTTATATCTAAATAAACAACGATAATATTCATTATTACAAATTTTAAACAATCCAATACTATACTATATTATACTATATTCGTATTTTATACCATAAAATATATTATATAGCCAATAAATAATGTTAGAATTTTTAGTTAATAAATAGTAGTACTTTTAATAAAAAGTACTAATATTTATTAACATATAAAAATACTAAAATTTCCGACATTATTTATTGGCCAATTCAATAATATTATCTTTGTAAAGCAAATGTGTATCTGTGTGTGTTTTTGTATGTTATATTAAGATATATAAAATAATTTACTTTTTTAACGATACAACGTTATAGCGTTTATTCGAAGAACTCGGTTGATCCCAAGCATCCATTTCTGATATTGTTAAAATATCGAATGAATCGGATTTTCTTTTTTTTATCGCTCTTTGCCGTAAAGTATTGGTTTTGTTGTAAGGTAAGAACACTTTACTGGAGATCTGTTTCGACGATGGATTTAAAGTAAATAATGTAAAAAGAAAAATTGATAACGATTTGCTTACCGTTCGATATTTTCGAGAGACAACTTTATCCTTAATGGAAGTCAAAGCTGAGGATATTCGTTCATCCGTACTTTTTCGTGTTTTTCGTGTTTCGTGTTCGTTCGAACTTCGTGAGATTTCACCAATTGATTGAAGTGTTCGAAAGGATCGAAAAATTGAACCCAAAGGTTTTGAAAGACCATCGCAGGTGATAGCGGATGTCTATCATTTCAAATTAGAAAAAATATATACTTGTAAAGGAATTATGTGCTATGTTCAAATTATATGTATATGTGCGTGTCAATATACATTTATAAAATAAAAAAAATAAATATATCATTTTTTTCTGTGCTATATCAAACTATGAATATATATTTTATATAATATATAAACAACAATGATGATGATGATGATGATGATAATACGTTGTATCATTTTTATAATATCAACGAATGTAATTTTCTTTTACGAAAAGTAAGAGAACGCGTGAAAAGAAGAATACGTCTTTTAGGAATTCGTATTAAATCTCTGTCTATCTTCGATCTCGATAAAACGATATTTCTTTTATGCGAAGTATAAAGAAATCGACGTGTAAACGGATCAGTTCGCATAGCTCGGAATTCCGAGCATATCTGTGCATGTTCTGAACGAAGGAAGAATGCTATAGCTTCCTTCCACCATCGACGAATATCCCTTTTCTTAATGGTCCGTATTCGTGACGAAGAATAACTCTCATAATATGCAAAATGTCGCATGAATCGAGAACACGATTTTCTCGTGTGTCGTAGAATCGAGGAATGTGTTGGCGCTGTTAATCGATCGATGTCGATCTGCGACACATAGATAAGTACATAAGTATTTTTTCTCTCTACTTTTTTCTTTTCCTTTTTTTTTTTTTTTAACTAGAGATCAATCGTATTTAACCCTTTATATTCTACAGACAATCTTTTACTATAACATATCAGTATCTCTTAAGACATTTTTTTTGTGGTACCACTAGTACCGAAAATTAAAGAATACAAAATATGTATACCAACGTAGCAACGTCTATGGAATACAAAGGGTTAATTTTTGTTAACACATCAACGTACCTTACGTTTAACACGGTGGACATGAGAAGTCTGAACGATCGGTTGAGTTTGCATTACAGTCGATTTCGATGTACTCTGTTCTTTATCCGTGTCACCAAACAGACCTTTCGATTCTGCTACTTTGATCATAAACAAAGAATCAAACTGCATTATTTCCTTTCGCTTAATCACAGTTATAAAACATCCTGGCTCTAATGTCTGAGTACTATCCTTATTATAGACTTCGTCGAAAGTTTGAATTTCGAATAGATCGCTCTTCGGTACCTAAGATTTTTGTCATCGATTATCGCTAATCCTTTTGTGCTCTTATATCAAATCTAATTCGATATCACGTTTCGTTCCAGCCAAGTCTATCAAAGCGAAATATATCGAATTGTTTGATTTCAAATTATAAATACTTTATATAGATATTGTCATATTAACTAAGTGATAATATTTAATAGTAATTTACAATATTTTTTTAATATTATTTCAATACTGACCGAAAATGGCCGACTTAGCAGATCGGTTAGAACGAAACACCGAGAATAATTCAGACCCGCAAAGGATTAAAGGGATTTAAATAAATAAATAATATTTTATAAAAGAGACGAAAATAGCAACGATCTTACGTTTATGTTATCATATCTCGTAGAAGATGGTATTTTGCTTTCTTCGTGTTGATTTATCTTTTCTGTATAAGACGAGTCAGTAATAGAAGATTCCTCCTCGAATTCATCGTTCGAACTTTTGCTTTGTAGGGAATGCTTCGTCAAAGTTTTGATGATAGTATTCTGTCCTTGTTTTTCCTTCAATAAAGCTTTCCTCTTCGGCTAATCATACCAGAGACACGATTATAAAATGTGTCAAAAATTAAGCTAATGATAGCGTTAGAAAAATTCTTACCAGACATTCGCGAATATATTTTTCGGTAGCCATTTGATTAACATAATCGACAACTTGTTGTACCATTTTAGTTGTTTCGGAGGGTAAAACAGTATGTACTTCGTATATTAGAAATTGTACGTTTGGTCTTGTTAAAGCATATTTCAAAGTAGTCAATTGTTCGATTAAAACGGCACGAGTTTTAGAAAATTCGTCGTCAGTATTTGTCAATGATTCCAATAACTTCGTATCACCACCTCGAGCAACCACGAGATCAACGATATCCTTGACACCGATATAACTGGACGGTGGTGTAGCTAAAACAACAGTTGCTCTATCTATTTCAACTGATGGGGGTGGTGAGATATATCTGAAATTATCCTTCGAGATAAGTTCAGTTTTTCGATCATTTTCAAAATCATTTTAAACCATTCTCTTTAACAAATACATTACTTTTCCGAAAATACTCGACATTGTTGCAACGTAATTCCAAGCTTCTTCAAATACTCCTCGTATTCGTAACGACGATCACCCGTGCCAAAGGCTAAAAGTCTACCAGCACCTTCTACATTTGATAAAAGTTCTGCTAAATATCCTGTATGACGAGGTGCTACCGAATGAGTTAAAACTACAGGACCACATAGTCGACCTATTCGCATGGCTAGAGCTATGGCAGCTGCTCCAAGACATAATGATCGTTCCTATAGAAACCATATGATAGAGAATTAAAAAAATCATTTTGTAATACTATTTTAATTACTTACCAAAAATATAAATCGATGTTCACGAACGAGACTAGAACAAGCAATCCTCTCTCGTGTTTTTTCGTGTACGTTTATTACTTTCGGACAAAACGAATCGAAAACATAAGTATTCTCGTCCAATTCCGCAACTTCGCAATTTTCACAAAGTTCTAATCCAACTTCCTTTGATAATTCTTTGATCAGTTCGATCTTATTTATGCTACCATTCGATGTGTTGATCCATCCAGAAGCAATAGTATCTCCTTCGGACCAAACAATACCTTCGCCAGTACGCAGATGTTTCGGCAATAGTTTATCTATTTATATTATCTTTGAGATAAATATGTTCATTCACATTGAAAGAGATTTATTGTGCAGAACTGAGGAGAAGCCCTTCCCTAGAAGGAATGCGGATCTAATTAGTTGAAACAGCCGGTTGCTGCTCCACAACTTGGCATAGACGTTCAAGTGTTAAATACTATTTATTAAACATAATAACCAACATAATATCACTAGAGATTCTACTCTATGGACTTGAAGAGCTTCAAAGTTGGAAATGGATGGAACAGACGAAAAACTCCTCTTAACTTCGTACCGTCACGGGGGCAAACTTCTGAGCTCTGCACAGTACTTACTTACTATCATAATTTTGAATATATTCTTATGACTATAGAAATACAATTTACCAAGTGTAAGTGCTGATCCAGCTATTCGCAAACGAGATATACTGGCTGCTAAATGTGTCCTAACTTCTAAAAGAGCATTCTCGATATCTTTCAAGCCAACCGTCTTAACGATGCATCAAAGAGCAAAAATAAATTATTAAAGAACAAGATTAACAAATTTCATTGATAATTTACTCGTCGTACCTTAAAAATTTTATCACGTGCCTTTATAGTAACGATATCACCACGTCTGGAAAATTTTCTTCCTTGCATATCGTACAACAATAACCAAACGATCCTTTCACGATTTTTCAATGCCTGATTCCGAGACCAGAATCCAACATCTTGCAGAACGTAATTCAGAACATTTCTATCTAAAAAAAGGAGAACAATATATAATATATACATCAATATCTATATGCTATATTTCGAAAAGTAAATTCGATACGGTAAAACCAATCCTATTTTTAAAACAAATCCAAATATATCCAAGAATAAATTTAAGATTTAGAATTTAATTCTAGATTAAAAAAGAAATAAATTTACAAGTTAGATATAAACTGTCGGTCTTTTCCTAGTTAGATAACTTACATCTTAAAACATCGTACACAAGTCCAAATACACGTCGCATCTCAGCTTCGTTAGCATAACAAGGCTGAGTTTTTTCTTCTTCAAGAACTTTAGCTGCTAATAGGATATCTTCGATTCGCCATCCCGGTTCGATGTAAGTTTCCGTCATAGAACCATTAGAACTAAACGTAGCGCATAAACTAGTCGTATCTTCTTCCTTCAAGATCTTCGCCTTCACAATTCGTTCTAATTTTCCTGGACTCCATTCGTAATCCTGGGGATCCCTTAATTTCGTTTCCTTTTCATCTTTTCTTCTTGTTTCCACCATTATTGAGGATGTAGAAATTAATTTGCATCAGAGTCTATGTATTACATTAATCAAACTTTTTAGAGACGATTTTATCTTCTCTAAAAAGATACGCGGTTAGAGATCATACTTAAAAAAAAAAAAAGGATTTCAATTCATGTACTACAAGTTATCTTTAATCGACTGACCCGAATTTTTTAATGAGCCAAACTTAAAAATGTAGAAAAATACTGGTTATTACTACACTAACCTGTAATGTATTTATACTATTGCGATTCGTATTTTATTTAAAATACGGAATCGATATGAATGAGTTCCCAACATTTTTAAAATGATTCGAACGATCGAGAGTTAATTGAACGAACAGTTAATTATTATCTTAAGGGAAAACTGTGTTATGTGAGCACACAGCTAGAAACTTATTCATAATGACAGATGGAACATCGTTGACAGCATAAATTGTATGTGTGTGATGATAAACAATACATAAACGTTGAAAGAAAAATATAATTCTGCATTCTACTTCATTTCTTAAGTGTCATATTTTATAAATGTTTCTTTCTTCCACTCTCTCTCTCTCTCTCTTTTTCTTATCGTAGATATGTGTGTATGTGATTAATTACTAAATAAAAGTATACATCCTTACTCTAATCCGATTATTTTGATGTCTTTTTCTCGTTGTAATTCGACCAGTGTGTAATAAACTCGATGGCGCCATTGCGTATTGCTGGGTAAAATTAAATCGTTCAATTCCTTGTTACGTTGTTCCTCTTCCACATAACAAAGCCGTGGTATCCAGTGTACAATAATAAGTCGAAAAATATTCGCATAAACATCGAACATATTCGCTTTACGAGTATTGCTGGATGTTTTAATCGAATCGACGATCTTGAAATCCGATTCATCTTTCGATTTTTCGGAACGAATCGTTGCGGACATTAAATTTGAATAAAACAAAAAATGGAATGTATTTGCGTTGAAGAAAAAAAGAAAAAGTAGATGTTCAAGGCTCTTCGAATGGAAGTGAACTGAAGAAAAAAGTTGTCGTTTCTGTCGTAGACAATTCGCTTCGTAACATCGCGTGTCACGGTAACATCTTCCATGAATTCGGGTCTCGCTGTTAGACGAGCTAGCGAATAATCATCTAACTCGAAGGAAGGTAACATATTCATGCTACGGCTTATGCATTTTTCATAGTATATACGTTTTAATCGATAAAACGATCAGGCATCGTTTTATCGATCTTGTCCTCTTTCTTGTATACAGATGACTCGAGACATTTTGTAACAGGATCATTCGTAAAATTTATATTGTCGACATATAGCCAGTTGTTCTATCGTCATCAAAAAAGAAAAGTTCAGTGATATAACATGAGTTCAATGTCTCGGATATCGTGACAGAATATTACTTTTACCAAGCGATACTTGATGCAATATCTCATGCGATGCATACATTTTGTACTCACTTTGACGGACACAGTCGTCGTTTATACGATCAATTTGAAAATATCAGCTAGTTACGAAGTCTTATATAATTTACGCAAATGTACGGTTATATTGAAGGTTGCTAGAGAAACAAGAGTTACCTGATCATCGCATTATTCGATGATTTACAAGCAATACCTAATATCTTGTAGACGTATCTTTTGAGAGTGTACGTATATAATTACCAAGAGTGATTATTGCTCCATAAAACAAGACGATCTTTCTAATTCTCGATAACATTCAATCATATGATCTAAATAATGAATTGAGAAACGATGTGTTAAAATTATACGATTATCCATGAAAAGAAATTGGATATTAATATTAATTTATTAAACCTTGAGAATACAGTCACGTCTCGCTACTAATAGATCCATGGCCTCTGCTCATTGTACTAATCTGTTAATCATCAGATCATTATTACTCGGTTTTTTATGCATGATTTTGAATTCAGAATATTATGTAAAATTTATGTTTAGAATCTACCTAAAAAAACATATACATGTACATAAAATATTTATAAATAGATGCAATTACATATATCATTACATCGCTTACGAAGAGAGGACTAGAAACCATTGGTATACTCTTCCCAATCATTGTATTTCTCATACCAAGTAAATCTAGATGATCATATAGAAGCTAAAAATGTAGATTCTTCAAGGTTTCTTTACAAAATACATACCAATGTCAAAATTTACAGAATAATTCTGTAATTGTATACTCATAATATATAAAATATTGGAATTTTTCATTATGTAAAAAAAAGATAAATTAATATTTTCCCAGAATAAGTCGACATTAAAAATTTTAATAGTAAGTTTTATGATTTGATTTAATATTTTATTTTTAGTTGATATAAATTTTATTATTATCCTTTTATTTTTAATTAATATTCATTTATATACATATGTATTTATACTTATATTACACTGTATTCTTTAATACGATAATAGAAATGTTAAATTTACATCCATCTTTTTTATTTAAAGAGTAAAATATTAACCACAAATCATAAATTATGACAATTTTAATATAAAAAGTACCTACAATTAGACATTATATAGATAGTAATATAAATATCACATAAAAAAAAACATTGTATGATATACATTTTTATCTTATATGTCATATTTTATAATATTTTATTTATTACAACTCATGGACCCGTATATAATGCTTATGTAACTATATTTTTAATATTCTTGAATAATTTTATTTAATTTTATTAACTTTCATCATTATTCTCATCGAATGTTTGCAACAAAAAGTAATATGACAAGGACGTATTAAGTATCTAAAAGTAAAGAAGCAAAAAATGCATACACGAACGGAAATTAAAAATGATATCTAATAGTAATGTTTACCTTAACAAAAAGATCCAATGAAATAGAAAAGAGCTGACATGCTGTCAGTACAATCGGTTTCTGTACCAACATAAAAAGAACATCTTTCATCCGTTCAATGTCTCCATCTTGGTACCATCCGCAGCAATAAACACTGCGTCGGAATGCTTCACTCTGTATATATCAAACAAATACTTGAAATTAATACAATGAAAACGTTAGAAAGAGAAGAAGTATATATATATTATTCGAAATAATGAATACCTCCACAGCAAGAATACTTCCATACCAAGAATACATAAATGCTTGGGTCATTTTCATTATCCCATAAATAAGAAACAGAACAGTTTTACCTATACTTATCTCTGTCTTTTCAATGAAGAATAATGTTGAGTTATTATAACGAAATGCTAATATCAAGAATAATATTTTTAATCTGCTATTAATTAATTGAAAAGAAAAAAAAAGTATTAAAGAAAATGTTAATCTGATTGACGGAAATCGTATATACTATGAAGTATTAAATAAAATATGTATAAACACCAAAATTATATATAAAAATAGTTATCATACCTGAAACATTTGAAATATCAATGCACATAGGACAATAACACTGCTCACTATCAAGCATAACACGACTGGTCCATAAACGTTCTGAATGATATCACGACAACGTAAAAGTAAGATCTGCCTTTTAATGCAGTTACGTAGAATGACATCGAGTTCCTTAGACGATTTTCCAAGTTCCTCGCATTCGAAACACATGGCACGGAGAATTCCACTCATTTGAAATATGTAAAATCCGTAAATCGTATCAACGCCGCTAGTCACTGACACCACGAACCAACCGAATATAATTTCGAAAAGAAACTGTGCTTGATAAACTATATTCGGAGTTCCATCGATCCATGAAAAAGTAGCAGGATAGGGAAGAACGTAATGTTTGGGACTGATGTTCTTGATAATTTGATAGACGATCAATAAAATTGGTCTAAATATATACAGTAGTATTACAAACATCGTTAAATAGTAAACGATATATGCAGGACGTTTAAAAAGATTTAGCAACGACAATACGACAGGTCGATAATGTGTTTTTTCAAGCATTTCTTCGAACATTGATTCGAGATTGAAATTCAGTTCGCGTAATTGCTCTCGATATAAAAAGAACATCAGTGCCTTAAAAAACAAAAAGAGAAAAAAATAGAAAATTCAATATAATTCTCATTATTGAACACGAACAATTGGATAGCTCACATACCTTCACGGCTACTAGGAGAAAGCTTCCTAAAGGACTGAGTCCTTTCGTTAATACTTTGATATTATCAAGATTTTCTAGACAGAATTTCAATGTACCAAAAAACATAAAGGTTCCAGATAATACGATCAAAATAGGTAAATGTCGATAGAAATATGAGCTCTCCGTATTTTCTACAGGCCATAAACCGGCACATAACATTATACGTTTTATAAAACACTCATATTTTCGATACATTGCCAGTTGTTTCGTCATCATCGAATAAGAAAAAATCAGCGATGTAACGCGGGGTCAATGACTCATATATCGTGACAGAGTATTGCTTCTAACAAACGATACTTGATGATATCTCATGTGATTTCTTAAAGGTACGTTTTGTACTTACTTCGATCCGCACATTCGTCATTTATGCGATCAATTTCGAAATATCAGATAGTTACAAAGTTTTACGTAACTCTTTATGTAAATGTATGGTTGTATCGAAGATCGCTAGAGAAGCAAACGGTACTTTCTCATCAAATTACTCGATGATTTACAAGTAATACTCTGTATCTTACAGACGTACTCCGTTGAACCTATATTTGAAAATGTATTTGTATGATTACCACGAACGATTATTGATCCACAAAACAAAATGTATTCAGTTCTGCATAGTAGTAGTCCAGTAAGTATAGTGCTCTGATTTTTCTGATTTTCGATAATATTCAATGCAATCATTTAAATAGCGGATTAAAAAACAATTTGTTAAAATTGTAAGTTCATCTATAAAAAATATTGCATATTAATATTAATTTATTGAGCCAGTCTTGTTACTGACAGATCCATCGTTTCTGCTCATCTTACATGATCATCAGATGATTATTTCCTAATCTTTTTATGCATGATTTTAAACCCGTACTCTAAAATTATTCATAATGTTCTTTAAAACGTTTCTACCTACAAAAAATATATTATAAATAGATATTCTATGCAATTACATATATCATTATATCGCTTACAAAGAGAGGATCAAAAGGAGTGTCCTGTCGTTGTGCCATATTATTTTCAATTAAAAAAATCGATTATTAATGTTGATAAAAAAATCATAATTTACAATTGCTTTAATATATCAGGTACAAAGTGAATATTATACGAATACTAATACTACAAAACAATAAAGAATTATAAGCACGCGTGCTGTAACTTTTTATATCTTATACGTAAGGTATTGTGATACTGTTACAAGCCATATAATGCTTATATTACTTATCTTTATATAACATTAAGAAGTAAGATACATATTAGGACGATTTAACGTTTATCATTAGCTTCATCAAAAGTTTGCAACAAAAAGTAATATGACAAGGATGTATTTAATATCTGAAAAAAAAATAAAGAAAATTTATAAACGAATGAAAATAATGATATCTGATTCATAATTAGTATCATTACCTTAACGAAAAGATCTAACGAGATATAAAAGAAGTGACATGCTGATAGCACAATCGGTTTTTGTATCAACGTAAGAAGAACACCTTTCATCAGTTCGATGTTTCCATTTTGGTACCATTCGCTACAATAAACACTACGTCTAAACGCTTCACTCTATATAAAAAAGGTATCTTTTAAAATAATGCAATGAGAACGAACCTGAAAGAGGAAGTATATTATTTGAAACGATAACAATACCTCGGTAGTTAGAATACTTCCATACCAAGAATACGAAAATGCTTGCGTCATTTTCACAATCCCATAAAGAAGAGCCACAACAGCTTTACCTAGAGTTATCTCTGTCTTTTCAATCAAGAATACATTAAATTATTACATCAAATCGCTAATAGCAACGATGATATTTTTAATCCTCTAATGCATTTACAAAAAAGAAAGATGTCAACCAACCAAATGTTTAAAATCTTTCAAACGCAAATTAGTATTAAATTCAGATGCAAAACAATTATTAAACGCGTAAGTATTAATAACAAAGTAATAAACAAATCTGTCGTACCTGTAACAACTGAAATATCAGCGCGCATAGGATAACAACACTAGTCAACATCAAGTTCAATACTACTGGTCCATAAATACTTTGAATTATGTCGCGACAACGTAAAAGTAAGATCTGCCTTCTTATGCAGTTACGTAAAATAATATCGTGCTCTTTAGACGATTTTCCAAGCTTCTCACATTCCAAAGACATTACACGTAGTATTCCGATCATTTGAAATATATAAAATCCATAGGCTGAATCAACTCCACTGGTCACAAACACGATGAACCAACCCATTTGGATTTCGAAGAGAAACTGTACTTGATATCGTATACCGAGACTACCATCGATCCATGGAAAAATGGTAGGATAAGGAAGGACGTAATGTTTGGGATTTATGTTCTCGATAACTTGATAACAGATCAATAGAAAAGGTGTACACGTGAGCAAAATTATTGTCATTATTATCAAATAGTAAAAAATATATGCAGGACGTTTAAAGAGATTGAGTAATGAAAATATGACAGGTTGATAATATACTTTTTCAAGTATTTCTTCGAACATTAATTCGAGATTCAAATTCAGTTCGCGTAATTGTTCTTGATATAAAAAGAACATTAGTGCCTTAAATGATAAAAAATGAAAAAAATAGAAAATTCAATATAATTCTCACTCTTGAACACGAACAATTGGATAGCTCACATACCTTTACGGCTACTAGTAGAAAGCTTCCTAAAGGACTGAGTCCTTTCGTTAATACTTTGATATTATCAAGATTTTCTAGACAAAATCTCAATGTACCAAAAGACATAAAAATTCCAGATAATATAATCAAAATAGGTATATGTCGATAGAAATATGAGCTCTCCTTATTTTCTGCAGGCCATAAACCGGCGTAGAAAAGTATACGTTTTATAAAAGACGCATATTGACGATATATAGTCAATTGTTCTGTCATCGCGATCTTTTCTCTTTCGATCAGCGATGTATTGTGAGGTCAATGCCTCGTATATCGTGACAGAATATTGCTTCTAACAAACGATACTTAATACGATATCTCATGCGATTTCTTCAAGGTACATTTTGTACTTGCTTCGACGCGCACATTCGTCATTTATGCGATCGATTTGAAAATATCAGGTAGTTCAAAAGTTTTATCTAACTCGTTACACAAATGTACGGTCGTTCAATAGATTGCTAGAAGAGTATGAATTTGCAGCTCGTCTGTCAGATCACTCGATGATTCAGAAGAAATAGCCTGTTCTCTAATAATCAAGTAGCATGGTTTGCGTCTTACTAAAAAATGATGCATTAAATAAGTATTACGACTTGTGACATTATTCAATCGTCTCCTATAAGCGTCATATTAGAAATTGTAATTTCTTTGGATTCCTGTGAGTAAATTTAAATAATTGTATATACTACATATATTACTAACATAATAAGTTATAATCGTAATAATGTAATTACTACTAGTTTATCCGACTAAAAAGTAATATTTTTTAAACTATTCCTATGAATAGTTTAAAATAGTTTCCATTTATTAAATGGAAGTTTTCATGACATTTATTCTAATTATAATTCATATCTGATATCAACATCTGCATTGGTAACAAAAGAAGTTCTTTTATTTCTCCTTATTATATCATCTAACTAATGAAATGGTTATTTGATAATTAAATGATATTTAAATGATATCTACAAATTTGTACTATTAAAAAATATAGATACAAGTTTCTAACGAATTAAGGTGCATTCATTTCTTCGAACGTTTGTAATAAAAAATAATACGATATGGACGTATTGATAATCTGAAAAATGAATCATATATTATCTTAGATTTATTTTATAATTTATATCAAGTATAACGTATAAGATCGTAAATACTATGGTTACCTTAAGAAACATATCTAATGAGATAGAAAAGAAATTACATGCTACCAATACCATTGGTTTTTGTGTTAATACAAGAAGAATGCCTTTCATAATAGATAAGTTACCATATGCGTACCATTTGCAACAATAAATCCTTCTACGAAAATCTTCACCCTGATACATCATAAAAT
Organism: Vespula vulgaris; assembly: GCF_905475345.1. NCBI lineage: Eukaryota > Metazoa > Arthropoda > Insecta > Hymenoptera > Vespidae > Vespula > Vespula vulgaris. The sequence continues at coordinate 3,100,687 of NC_066594.1, forward strand.
TCAAATAAAAACGATAAATTTAAATAAAAGATAAAGTTTTTTGAACTATAAGTATATACATATTTACCTCCGATATAATGATACTTCCATACCACGCATACATAAAAGTTTGTATTCCTTTCATTACACCATAAACAACGAATAAAAGAGTTTTTGATACCGTCATCTCTGTCTTCAACACAATAAAAAAAAACAAGATACGTTTTTCTAATTTGAAATACATTATGAAATAAAATATAAAACAGATATTTATTTAAAAAGTCTTTTTTTAAGAAAAATATTATTGCAAAATTGATTTTACCTTAAATATTTGGAACGATAATGCACATAAGACCGTCGCACTGGTCAAAACCAAGTTGAATACGATCGGTCCATAAACATTTTGAATAATATTGCGACAGTGTAAAAGTTTAATGTGTTTTTTAATACAATTATGAAGAATATCGTGTAAATCCTCGGCCGATTGTGTGAAATATTCGCATTCGTAAGATATGGCTCGGAAAAGTCCGACTATTTGAAAGATATAGAATCCAAATAAAGAATCAACACTGCTTGTTACAAATATAGCGAACCAACCAAATTGTATCTCAAAAAGGTATTCTATGTGATAATATATTCCAGGAGTCCCATCGATCCATGGAAAACTCGTTGGAAATGGAAGACCGTATCGTCTAGGATGTATATCCTTAATTGCTTCGTATCCTATGAATATAAGTGGAGTACAGATGTATAAGGCCAAGGTACTCGTGATTAAAACGTAAAAGATATAAGTGAAGTAACGAAAGAGATTCAATAGCGATAAAAGTATAGGTCTCAGTCGTGGATTTTCAAGTGTTTTCTCGAACATTGGATCAAGGATACCGTTCAGTTCACTAAGCTGCTTTCGATATATAAAAAACATCAGAGCCTTAAAGGAACGAAATCAATACGTTATTCGACCCATACATTTTAGCATTGAGAGTCCAACGTTTGAAATATGAAATGTACCTTCAATGATATCAAAGAGAAACTTCCTACGAGACTTAGACCCTTTGTGAATAGGCTTAAATTGCTGATATTATCTCGGCAGAATCGCAATACACCAAAAAACATAATGACACCCGATGATACGGCTAGAATTGGTAACTGTCGATAGAAATAAGAACTTTCTTTTTGTGTCATCGGCCATATTCCAGCAAGAAGAACCAAACGCTTAACGAAACGTGCATAATTTCTATAGAGCTCTACTTGTTCTGTCATTGTCCTACGGAAATAGCAGCAATTCCGAGCAAATTGGTGCCTATCCTTCCAACGAATGGTCAGCGGTAACAGTCTTTCAACTGCGCCAACTTGTGGAGACTATTCGCTTGCTATTTCATAAAATTATATTCAGCAATTTTCCTGATTCTCGCGTGATACATTTTTAATGTATGTAATCGATTTGCAGCTAGCAAGTAGTTAGAAAGTTACGTATCCTAGGACCGTAGAAAAGATTCAAACTGGCCATACAATTTAGTAAACGTTCGAACTACAACGATTACGTTCTCAACGGACCAAGTTGCAAGAATAAATATATCTCAATATTCGATCAATTTTCAAAACCTAATGATATATAAAAAATATATGTTAATAACATTTATCGATTTCATCCTTCATATCCTAAAAAATCCTAGATTTGGATTTGCTCCATTATTATTTTCTATATTCATAATATCATCAAATCTATACATCAAAGTGTTCGATCAAATTGTGAAAGTACAAAAAGAAATAAAAAATTAATAACTACGAAAGTAATATAAAACTACGAAAAGGAATATAATATTAATGATCTTTAAAAAACAAATAATGACTCCGAAAATATATGACAAATATATAATGTAAGGTAAGACTTCTTTAAATATATACCTATACTTATCGATCATAACAACAGATGCATACTAGAAATAAGATCAACATAATTTATTTTAATGATTCTATGATATTTTTTTAAAACAATTTCATACTAATATACTAATTACTATATAGTATAGTAATATTGATATATAGTACTTAACAAAATTCCTAGTAATTTTGATCATGTACAAGATGTATTATATAAACATATATATATATATATATATATTATAACAATATTTTATTTATCTAACTTTCAAACTACTTGCACGACATTAAATAAAAAGTTGATGAATTCACTACTCATTTGATTTCAAGCCAAGCTTTTTCTTGATGCAAGAAAAAAGTTTAAGAACTAGCTACCTGTTGATTCATTATATTACGTTCGTCAAATGTTTGTAATAAGAAATAATAAGACATTGACGTGTTAATGATCTAGAAATTGAAAGATATACCTTGTTATTTTTTTACCATTGTTTTTTAAAAAGTATAAATTTAAAAAACAAAATTTTCCTATAAATATTAAATATATAATCATGCCCTTTTTTTTACCTTAATAAAAATATTCAATGAAATATGTGAAAAATGACATGATATGAGTACGATCGGTTTTTGCGTCAATACGATCAAAACATTTTTCATAAGCATTACATTTTCGCTGTATTCGTACCATTTGCTGCAATATACACTTCGTTGAAATGCTTCACTCTAAATATAAATTAATATGCGAAATTATGATAAATATTAAATAAAGTAAAAAAGCTATATATATATATATATATATATACATACATACAATAACATGTGGTACTTACTTCATCGGTGGATAGGAGATAATAAAACAATAAAAAAATTTCATATAAATATATTTTAGTGCTAATAAAAAACAGGGTAAGACACACGATAATTTGTTAATGTGTCTCTATGCTGTTATTCTTATTTTTCAAGTAACTTTAAATCAGATCGAATGAATCACATATTAATATGAACTTTTTTCATTTTTTGGTATCTCCTATCCACCAATGAAGTGAGTCCCATATTTTACGAAACATCCTATATATATATATATATATATATATATATATATATATATATTTTTTTTTTTGTTTAATACGATAACCATACATACTTCTGAAGTAATAATACTTCCATACCAGGAATACATAAACGCTTGAATAGTTTTCAATAATCCATAAATCACAAATATAAGCATTTTACCTACAGTCATCTCTGTCTTAATAACAAAAATATATTTTGATACATGAGTAACACATTAAAAAAAATAATAACTATATTAAACTACAGCTAATATATAAAGGGAAAAAACTGATTATTTACCTGAAACGCTTGAAATATTAGTGCACACAAGACGACAGCGTTAGTCAACATTAAATCAAGCACAATGGGTCCATAAATTTGTTGGATGATATCGCGACAACGTAATAATCCTATTTGCTTCTTGATACAATTATATAAGGTGCTCTCAAATTCGCTAGAAGATTTCAAGCTGTTTTCACATTCGAAGGACATAGCACGTAATAGCCCAATCATTTGAAATAAATAAAATCCATAAGATGAATCAACACCGCCCGTAACAAATATAATGAACCAAACGCATTGTGTTTCGAACAAGAACTGTATTTGATAAATTATTCCAGGTGTTCCATCAATCCACGGAAAATTGGTAAGAAATGGAAGACTATAATGTTTAGGTTCTACACCTTTGATTCCTTCATATCCAATTATTATAACTGGTGCAAAAATATACAAGCTCATAGTGCCCAATATTAAGTAATATACCATATATGCTGGATATCGGAATAAATTAATCGTCGATAGAACGATGGGTCTAAATTGCGTATTTTCAAGCACTTCATTGTACATTAATTCGAGCGTACTGTGTAGTTCATAAAATTGTTTTCGATATATGATAAACATAAATGCCTAAAAGAAATAAAAAAAGAGAAAAAGCATTATAAGTTGATTAGTTAAGTATTCGAATATTAAATTTACCTTAACAATCATCAAAGAGAAGCTACCAACGAGACTTAAACCTTTTGTAAAAACACTCAAATTATTGAAATTATATAAACAGAATCTCACTACACCAAAAAACATAATAAAACTAGTTAATAATGTTAAAACGGGCAACTGTCGATAGAGAATAGAACTTTTGGTCATAGGATATATTCCTCCAAGAAGAAGCATGCGTTTTACAAAACGAGCATACGCTCGATACATTTCCAGTTTTGTCATCATTATACGCAAATAGCAGCAATTTCTCTGAAATCAATGTCTAACGATACAGTAAAGATACAGTCGAAAGTAACGAAACGACTATTCGTAATTTCATAAATTTTCATTTGATAAGTATGACAGCGTACATATACGTAACGTTTTGTACCTGTACGCTAAATGTATATGTATGCGATCGATACAGAAGCATTTAGTAGTTAAGAAAATCTTTGCAAATCGCTGTTCATATCTATTTTAAGTAGAGAAACTCTAGGAGGATCCAATTTACCATATACGTTAGTCTGTGATACAATCTCAGTTCGAACAAATCCATTATCTTACCAACTTACATGGAGATTGAACGAATAAATTGATTTCAACCTAAGTTCTACTTAAAAACTACTTTTAAATTTTATACGAATCGCATATCCCGGTAATGAAATCCATTAAACGGATTTTATGTCAACATTTTTTTTATTTTTTTGTGAGTATATAAAAATAATTATAGTATACTTTGGTTCAATTATTATAAGAAGGCACATAACTTTTATCTTCTATATAAAATAAAAAACTTGATTATAACAAAATATAAGAATAATTTAAAATAATCACTTATAAATATTACTACGATTAGTGGCAGTTTCTAATTGTTTAAGATCAAAAGATGTAACATACTATTTAGTTAGTACAGTAATATCATAAAACAAATTAACATAATCGTATTTAATCTTTCAATGATATATATACTCCTCTCTCATTTACTTTTATAAAAATATATCAATTCAAACCTTTGTATTTTGTAAAAAGATTATATAAAACACGAAGAGTGGACTTCAAGTCCAAATTTACGATGTCTGTAAAGATATGAAAATGATTAAAATATAAAAAATTAAAATATTAATAAATATTATAATAAGTTACTAACCTTCAGGTCTTGCCTTAGGTTTAGGTAATCCTATATCTTGCATAATATCAAATGCAAAAGAAACATTGTGAACTTTTTGATCATGTGTTTTTGGTGTCAAATGAAAACTGCCTAATGGAACAAAAAATCCCTCCAAGAGTCCTAGTAATAATGTCAAAAACACGCCATCATGAAATTGTGTATCAAGATCAGTTACTTCCAAATGCACTTTGCTTAAATGTTTATTAGCAAAAGTAATCAAAGACTGAAACAAAAACATTATAATTATGTATTTCAAATGATTTATATAAAACATCTTCAGCATAGATAAACTTACTTTTTTAACAACTGCAAGTTTATCTGGTGCATGATCAAATAATGTATCAAATGCATCTCTTTCACAACGCATTCCTAGATCATCATAAATGGAAGTAATTTCTTCTCGTACCGTTCTATGCATTAATTGACCATCTTTTTTTTTCACCACTACCATTTGAACTGCTACTCTTTCTGGCAATCTAACGGGTGCTCGAAACTGCCGTGCTAAACCGACTAGTATATGCAAAATAGGGACAATATTTTTTGAACGGACTGATTCAACACTCCACTTATAAGGTGGATATCGTCCTAATACACGATTTATAGCTGCTAAAACAACAGCCAATTTTTGTTTTTGCCCTTCTTCTGATTGTGTAACTTCTGGTACATCTAATTTCTCTCCAGTCAATTTCTCTAAAAATGATTTTTACTTTATTTTATATTAAACATAGGAATAATAACAATACAAAAAATTGAAATAAGAACAATGAAAATTTAAAATAATAATCATACCTAAAAGCTTTTGCAATACTTGTCCATCATATAAATCTTCTACAATATCTTTTACAATAATACGTTGATTAGCTAGTTCATCATTAATCCACTCTAATAGAACATATATAAGTTCCTGAAGTTTTGAATCTTCTAATGATCTTGGTTCTATCATTGAACGTTCCTCATTCTCATCGAGAGCATATTCCTCTGGTGGCATATCTGGCGTAGCAGCATATCCGGGAGAATCAATAGCATATTTACCTTCTTCTTGAACTTCTTGTACTAAGACAAAAATAAATTTTATAAATAAGAACATGATATTAATTTAGTAATACATATAAATAATTAATTTCACTAATATTAAAATAATAATAATAAATGTATATGTCAATCAATTTTTATATAAATAGTATAATATAATATACATATATATATATATAAAATTAAATTAAATTATAATTTATATACATATAAAATAAATGAGATATATATATAACTATAAATATAATACAATTATTTACTATATATGAATATTTAAATATTTATTTATATAAAAATTTATTGACATATTCGACATAACAATTTTATATAAATAAATAGATTTTTTTTCACTATTATGTTTTCGAAATGTTGACATATACGAATCGTCTCCAAATAAGGGAAGTACTTAATGCATAAGTATGATGTCATGTACAATTTTATATATCCAAGTCATACCTTCTTTAATTCGTTTTTTTCGACCAAGAGTTCCAATTTTGTCCCAAAAACTTTCTTCTTTCTCATCTTTTTTGGAGGAAATTGGAGGACGAGGCGATTTCGGACGAGGGGATGCCATTATCCCAATTTTATAATTCGTATCTATAATAAAATGTAATACAACATTTACTAATGTTTTCTACACTAACAATAACACCACCGATCGCTAATCATTTATGATCATATAGCAAACTCAGACGATCGTTGAGTTTGGTTGAAATAGAACGCAATATTGTGCGCTCGCGCGTTTTGTTTTTCCAATTTTTAAAAAAGGCGCGTATTTTGAAATGATATTAAACTTTTATAAAAATAACTAATAAATAATTATTAAAAAGATAATGGCAAATTATTACTAAAATTAAAATAAATATCAAAGAAAAGAAATTTACCTTTACATTGTTCGTTGGTATAATTTGGATTGTTTTTTATATCTAACGTAATTTCTTCTTTGACATCATACTGTATTTGAAAATTCTGACATTCCTTTTTACGAATGCCTCCAATTACTTTGGGAAGATCTTTTGTTTCAAAAAGAATCATTTCATTTCCACAACTATTGCTACTTACCGAATCTTTTTGTTCTTCCATTTTTAACAATATTATTTTTTTAATATTTATATCTTTTTAACCAAAATAATATTTAATTCATTTTAATAAAATCCGATTAAAAAAGAATTCTGAATTTTGTAATGACAGGATAAATTACTTGAATTCTTACTTATACCTTTTTCAACTGAATCAGTTATAAAAGTCAAAGGAAACTTAACATCCGCATGCGATAAGAAATTATTGTTCGATTGTGATTTTTACAAGCATTAGTAATTTATTCAAAAAAACGCGCGAATCATTTATCAAACCATTTATTTGAATTATTCGAAAAGATCTAAGAAACAACAATATTAAATGCAACGTATCATATATTATTATTTATGCAAAATAAATAAAATATTGATATAATCAGTAATATCATATTACTGATAATATTAAATTTTTTTTTTCATATTATATTATACTTAAACAAAACATTTTGTTCTTTTCTTTATTATTTTTTATTCTTTTCAAAAAACGTGGCAGATGGCGGTAAAGTAGTATAAATGGTAATCTAACCTATTTCAAGTATGCGAGTAAGAAAATGATTTGAACTGAATATTTAAACGTAAAAAAGTAACGAAGTTTTACTATACATAGTTAATACGTTTCATTTTTGCTAAAGTATAATATAGCACTTTTAATATGTCGATAATTATACGACGCTATAAAAAAAATATAATTTTTCCATTATCAAAAGTATTTAATTCCACGTCCACATCAGATGAAACAGATAAAAAAACTACTGCAAAAGGTGTGTTTTATTATATCATAATTTAATTTTAGATTCATAAAAACTTATTGTATTGCTGCTAAATTTTAAGAAATTTTTGTATTCGTAGAATTTCGTGTATTAGAGTTAATGCCACAGAGAAATAAAATAAATGTAGTAAAAAAACAAGAGTCTTCAAACATCCATTCAAGATGTGATGATATGTCTATTGATCAAGATTGGCCATCAATTTGGTCTGGTGCTCGTTCTTTTAATCCCAATATTGTACCACTTCCTTTACGCCAAGGTTATGTAAAAGGTAAAAGAGTACCTCCTAGTAAATATGGAAATGCAGAATTATTAAAAATACCTAATTTTTTACATCTTACACCACCTGCAATAAAAAGACATTGTGAGGTTCTGAAACAATTTTGCACTAGCTGGCCTAAAGAATTAGATACAGATGAAAAATGTAATCAACATTTTCCACTTGATATAATTACATCAGATTATTGTTACTCTTCTCCTACAATAAGAGAGCCACTTGCAAGAATTGTAAGCTTAAAAGTAAATTTAAATTCTCTTACCTTGGATAGTCATGCTAAAGACAAACTACTTAGATTAGTTGGAAATAAATATAATCCAGAAACAAATATAATAACAATAACTGCTGATAGATGTCCAACCAGGAAACAAAATTTAGAATATATTGAATATCTACTTGTAGCATTATTTCATGAATCCTGGGTAAGTCATAAAATATAATACAGTTCCCTTCATTGTTTATAAATTTTTCTATAGATTTTATATAGAATCTGTAATGATTAATTTTTTTCATATACTTATTAATAAAATGATATATTTAGCATACAGAAGCTTGGGAAGCTGAAAAATCTGAAGCTGATATGGAATATTATGATTGGGATAAAAGTAAAAGTCGTCAAAATTTTATTGCATTACACAGCTGGCCAGATTCATCTACTGATATAGATATTGAAACTATTCCTTCCGTTAGAGAATATAAGATTGCTGTTTCTGAACTTATAAACCAAGGAGAAGATCAATATTCATTAAACAAGTATAAAGAAGCAGTAAAAAATGTACTTCATCTTAAATGTATTAATTAAAATTAAAATAAAGTTATATATGAAATTATGTATGATAAAATTTTGTTAATTTTATATTACTGTTATTTCATTAATTTAAAATATTGTAAAACTTTATATATAATTGTTATGATTTGAAATTACATAATTTCAATGATACATTTAATGAAATATTTAATTAAACTTACTTTCTTTAATATTTTGTACAAAAAAAATTTCTGGTTTTTTTTCTTAATCAAACTCAATAATACGAGAAAAAAAATAATACTATGTATATACACAGTTAATATTGCATGTAATAGGTATGGCCGTCACAGTAGATATGTTCCGATTACTATAAATTTACGTATAATTAGAATACATACTGCGTGACGAACAACTAGAGCATGTAATGATTTGAAATAACACAATTATGCACAATGATACACATTAAATATATTTATAAATATATCAGTGTTTCAAGAAATCTGTACTGTTCACTAATACTCGATATGTGAAATCATACAAAAGGAAAAAAATTGAAAAAAATTTAATTCTTTAAGAATAGAATGCTACGAATAGTAATTTTGATAGTATTAGAATTATCTTGTTTTATTGTTAATTCTAAAGAGGAATCGCATATTTCTTATCTACCGAAAAATGTCAACAATCAAAATTTACGTTTTTCGGCAGTGCATGATCCACCGTCTTGCAAAAATCTTGCTGTTTGTTACCTGAACGAAATGTTTGATACATCGTATAGAAGAAAATCGGATATACATTCTCCATCTATTCAAAAAGAATATGGTAAAAAAGAAACCAATCTTCAAGCAAGAAGTTATTACAATGGTTTCGGAGCACCTGCCACAGCGACGTATTATCCGTAAGTTAATGTTTTAATATTTAAAAAATTCATGTTTTAATATTTTAAATCCTTCTAGATACATATAAAAGTGTGCTCAGTACAGATTTATTACACTTCAATGTATTTCTTTGAAAATGGATATTTTATTGCAATGTATAATACATTTAACTAGAATTTAATTATATAGAGAAAAGTTTAGTGTCTTAGCATTTGAACTAAAAGCATCATGTATATATTTCAGGACTTTTGATCCAATTAGTGTTTTAGCATCATTAGCATTTTTAGCATTTTTATTGCAATCCTTTGCATCATTATTTGATCATTCAAGATCAATTGTACCAACAATGATTAATAGTCGTGAATCATCAACACAATTGAAAAATGTGGGAATTACAAGACGTATACTACATGTATCAGATGATTATGTAAGTACCTTTTCATTTTTACTTACACAGATGTATTATGTTAATTATATTAACATACCTGTGTTGTAGGAGAACCTTAATTGAAGATGATCGAATAAACACAATACCTATATAAGCTATTATAAGATAAAATATATTTATAAAAAAGATATAAAAATATTTTACTAAAACGCAGTATATAATATTTATACAGATTGTACTTAGATAGAAAAAATTCTATAATTGTAGAGATTATTGTTCAAAAAGAAATATAATTAATTATAAGAATGCTTGTATTAAATATTTTTTTTCCTTTTCTCTTTTGTATTTAATTTATTCTTGACATTGTCTTTTATAAAATATTCATTTCGTCAAAATTATACATATTTTTACATATCCTATATTGTCACACTCAAATGTCAACTCATAATAATATATTATTATATACAACTATTTTAATCAACATTAGGTAATTTATTGGATTGTACATTCATAAACTTTTACATTATTAATACTATGAAACTGCACATGATATATATATATAAGTATTATGAGATATGCATATAATGAAATATTAAAGCTATAATGTGCAACTTATGTAATAATAATCTACAAAATGATACCTTATTGTTAATACATTGAATGTGAAAAATAATATGTAAGCAGCATCAAATAATAAAATATTTTCTTTTAAAGTATGATAATGAACTATATTTCAGTCTTATTTCCGAATGTAATATTTGAATTTAATTATAGCAGCCGTTAATTAATTTTGCAGATAAATGATAATTATCTAATTCACTTTAAGAATTTCAAATTTGCTAGGTTACAAAAAAAATTGTTTTTATAAATTTAATAAAAGATGTTATTACGTATATTTAAAAAATATATAAATACAATATATGAAGCAGAATTAATATAAAAATTCTATTGATATGTCAAATTCATTGTCAATGAATTAAAAATTCTCTTATCATGTTACTATAATCATGTTTGTATTAAATTTCATTACCAACATAGTAAGCAGAAAATATATATGTATATCCATAAACAAATTTTGCTTTATTACATACATATAAAATTTACTTCAATGCACTAACTTTTTTGTAATTATTATTACAATCATGTTTTAGGTGGAGTTGATGTACATCTGTAAAAATAAAAATCACAATTATATTGGATTATATTGAAATTATATGACTATAAGTATCCATTAATATCTCTTTAACCATAAATAATTTTGAATATATTTCCAAAATATCACTTACTTCTGTCTTGGTTTTTGATAAGGATGTGTAGACCCAAGTCCACGTCTTTCTTTTGTTCTTACTAACTTTAACGGTACATCTCCTGATGTTATTTTAGATGGTTCTTTGAAGACACACGGCGATGCTTTAATCTTATCCACTTTTAAGTTATTTAGAATAGCAATACTTTTAGCACTCATAACAGAATGTTGCTTTTGTGTATGCTTGTTTTCTTTACCTGGTGATCCAACCATATGACTAAAAATTTTTTGTTTTTGAGACAATTTTTTAAATTGTTTTGAAGGCATTTTATTATTTGTATGATTTCTATCTGAAAGTACATGCTTCTTTGCTTTATTCTGTAAGGGTGATGAATTACTTAAATCATTTTTATTTATGTTTTGTATTGAGTTTTGTTCAGTATTTAACATTGAAATGGTTTCATTTTTTTCATCTAATGTAATGGTTGTATTTAGAACTTCTACTGTGTTTTCAGTTTCACAAGGATTTAAATTAAAAGTTGTACTTAAAACGTCCTGCGTACTTTGACCAGTTTGCTCTCCTTCACAAATAACTGATTCTGTAAATATTGGCACTTGATTATTAAGGGGATCTTTTAACTGAGGTACACTTAAACACGATAAGCTATAAAAATCTTTTTCTTCGTCAATCATTTCTGAATCAGACCATTTAATATTTCTAACACCTTCAAGTGATTTAATTAGTTGTTTAAATTCTTCTTTCATGTCCTTTGTCATTATCCCATATCCACACATCATACTATAATAACTTTGTAATGTTGGACTTATTAATTTAATTATACTACACATAGAATGTAATTCACATTGTTGTAAACTAGCGATTTTCTTAACATGTTCATACTGCTGTTGCATTATACATTTATCTATCTCTTGAACTTTAGTCGAATTTACATCTGCCAATTTTTCATTTATATTTTTAAATAAAATCTCTGCATTTATTTTTTGCATTTCTTCTTCTACTGCACATAATTCCTTCCAGATTCCTTCCATTTGTGTTTTCAAGGAACTCCTTTGTCGCTTAAAATAATCTAAAGATTTGTTTACTCTTGTTTTTCCACTTGCATTTTGTTCTTCAGGAGATAAAACATTTACAGCTGCTGTTAAATTATGTAGTCTTTGATCGGCAACCTTTTTATAATGCATCCTACAACATAAAATCTTGTCCGCACTTTCCAAAGATAACATCTTATCGCTTAATGATTTTTTCTTATTAAACAGATCTAATAATTTATTACTTATTTCTGATAAATTATCATCTATCTTCTCTATTACTTTGGTTTCCTTCGATTCAGGTGGTATTTGTACTAAACCACTTTCATAAGCCACTAACTGTTGCTTTAAGAAATTAATTTCTTTCTTTTGTTCCTCTACTATTTTAATATATCCAGATATATACATTTCACAAGATACAATGTTCTTCTTAATGCATGTCTTAATTTTCTTAGCTCTATTTGCATATCTAAGGGTGTTATAAGTATCTTCATAATTAATATTAGAAGGTGATATATTAGCTATCATGACAGTTTGGCAATTACCACCAAGAGAATCCTTCAATAGACGAGTGAGTTTTGAATCTCGATATGGTATATGCCTAACACCATCAGCTAAGTTATTAATACAATTTCCAAGTGCCAATAAGGATTTATTTATGTTGGCACCTTCTTTAAATCGAGCTCCTTTACATCCTGTAGCTGATGCTCTTTCGGATCCAGCTAAATCAATCATAGACAGTTTTACGTGTCTGATCTGACCATTCAACTTATTAGTAATTTGAATATAAACTTGAAAAACTGCATGACTTCGACTGCTTTCTTGATTTGCATCTGTAGGATGCTGAGTACGATTTTTATTACCCTTTGCTAATAAAGATAATAATTCTTCTGCATTTTGTATAGGAATAATTTTAAGTCCTGCTACAATAACTTCACACCTACTATCTTCTCGTAAATGCAATTGTTCGGACTTATGTAATAAATCTTGAACATTTTCATTATAAATTTCTAAATACGAAACACCTAAATTAAATTCATAATGTCTACTTTGACTTTCTATTTGAGAGAAAAGTTCTGCTACGGTACGATAAGTTATACCAGGATCATTTGTGCTACCTAGCATGGTATGAGTTTTTCCAGCACCCGTTGCACCATATGCAAATACAGAGCAATTGTAACCATTTAAAAGACTAGAGATTAAATCTTTTGTAGTACCTTCGAATATATCATTATTTGTAGAAGAATCACCAAAAATTTTATCAAAAATAAATTGTAACTCTTTGTTTTGTTTTTTTAGTAAATCACGACCTTTCTGTACAACACCTTGATAATAAAAAGGATTTTCTTTCTCCTTTGGGTCAAATATCAACATTTTGTCATCAAGAATGTTTACTATTGTCTTAGAATTAAGTTGTAACTCGTTAACATTATGTGGTCGAACTCGTACTATTACTTTAATATTTGTTTCAGATTTACTCTTGTTTTGCGATGATGGTGCGACGCTTACACTTGTACTTGCTTTTGACACATTTCCAGATAATCTTTTTTTTACAAATTTTCTTACTTTGTTCGGCGAAAATGCCTTAGTTTGATCTTTCTTATTATATACCATATTGATTAATTCAAGAAAAATTATTCTTAATAATCTAACACTTTTTCAATGATATTTCGTGCAAACGAAAAAATAATCTTCATTAACAGTTTGACTGCATCAATAATATTCGTCAATCCTTATACAAATTCCATTAATACTTTTAAAGAGGTAATATCTCTCTCTCTCTCTTTTTAACTGTTCTTTTCGAATTCTTCATTTAATTGCACTAATTATATAAAATATGTACTTAGTTTCACTCAATTTTTCATCATTGACTACCGTAAACCGTTAATACGATACGCTAAGCTTTAAAATTCAAATCTGTGCAGTGTTGCCAATCTTAAACTGTACCATCGAAAATATCTATATTACAAATTACTATAAAAATACCTGGTAATATTTTACTTGTATGCAGAAAATCAAGAAATTTTTTTCTTTTGAAATTAACAGCACTAAAAGAAATTAGTGGCTTATATTCGATGAAGAAACAGTGAAAGTTTCAAGAATTATTCTATAAATGACATTTAATTAAGAATCAATATAATGAACAAATATAAATCCTTTGCTATTTTTTATTACGTTAAATTTATTCAATTATAAAATTGCATTTTGTATATAAATAATAAACATTTAATTATAAAAGTCATCTTTAAAAATTCCTAGATTTTTATTACTTCCTGGAAAATCTGACCAATGATCATTAACTTCCGGTGAAGTAGAATTTAAGTAAGATTTTTGAAATTAAACGGATCTTGAGCATAGCGATAGAGATTGAACCAAACAAAACGGTTTTTGAAATTTAATTGAATGAAGTGGTATTTATATATTGAGTCATGGATTGGTTACATATTATTATTGAATGGGTAAGAAATTATCTTAAATTATCGATAAAAAATGAATTGTGATTTATATTTAATTTTACTATTATTATTTTTAACAATTATGTTTACATTTTTTACAAATTTAATAATTAAAAAGATTGTAACATTATTTGATCTTCTTTAATTGTATTCACTGTAGTTCTTAATTTACATTGTGCTTATGTTTCAGATTAATTGTTTAAATATATTGGAAACACCAATTAAGGAAATACAAGAATTACAAGAAAAACAGTTGTATGGAAAGTTGATTAGATCATTGTAAGTATGATGTGCAAGGCAAAAGTTATATACTTTGTTATATGATAAATTTTGCTGTATTAAAGTGTAAAATATATATTAATTGAGAGCTACAAAAGATGTTAAATATCAAACTGTTTTTATTTGTATATTAAATGGAATCATTGTTTATAGGTCTTTGAAAAAAGATATAAATGGGTCTAATGATAAAGATATCCTTGTCACATTTATTAAAGGTAAGTACATATATATATATCATAATCTTTTAAAAAAATATATATTCGCAAAATTTTAAAAATATTTTTTATATTAACATTATTTTCCACTTAGATGAATTTCCTGAATTCCAAATTAATAAAGATAAAAATCAAGAATATCCTGAAGATATATATATTATATCATTATTACTATCTTATGCATCTCAAAACGTCACTTTTCATCAACCAATGTGTACTAAGTTACAGCAAGAAACACAAATTAAAATCAAATCTTTTCTTGAAATGGTATTACCTTATGGAAAATCCATTTCTATTGAAATATTAAGAGATGTTATAATGCAATTAACAGACTTTGAGAGTAAAAGTATATTGGAAACACCAAATACACGATCTCTTAAAGAATTTTTTAGTTCTCCAGTAGTACGTTCCGCTCAAAGTCACAGAATACTAAATGAAAGAAATCGTGAATTAAGACTTTTAAAATCAGAATTAGAAGTGGAAAGATTTGAAAAAGCAGATCTTCAAGAAGATTTAAAAATTGAGCAAAACAAAGTACAGACTTTATTGAAACAATTAGAAGAAAAATCCGTAGAAATAAAAAGTTTAAAAGAAGAAAAAATAAAATTTGCATCTCCACGATCTTGTAAAAAAGGAAAGAGTGCATTGTATAATGAAGATTATTATAAACGAGAAATAAATAAATTGGAAAATCAATTGATCCAATATCAAGATAATATTATAAAATTGGAAGATCATAAAACTGCTATTGCAGAAAAATTAACATTTGTAGAGAAAAAAAATATAAGTCTTAATGATAAATGTAATGACTTAGAAAGATCCATAGAAGTATTAACAACAGAAATGGAATCAAAAAACAGAGAAATAGTAGATCTTAAAATTAATAATGAAGATTTACGTGCGCATTTAAGAAAATTAAATGGAACATCAATAGAGGACAGTTTTGAAGTTGAAGGCATTATGTCAGAACATTCTTTTTTAATGCCTTTAAATACAAGTGAAACTTTAAGTTCAGTAATTGACATTCAGCTTCAAGAAGCAAAAAATGAAAATACTTTATTAAAGACACAACTTAATCAGTTGAAGGATAAATTCGAAATGACCTCCAAAGAACATGAAAATGCTATGCAGTTAATTTCAACTTTGCAAAATGAAGTGAAAATATTAAATAATATACAAGTAGAATTAAGTAATGCTGAAAAAAAAATATTATCTTTAGAGGAAAGTAATAAAGCTTTACAAGATTATCAAATACTACTTAATAATCAATGTAAGAGTTTAGAAGATTTGTTAGTACATAAAGACGAACTTCTACTGCAAGGTGAAAAATATGAAAAAGAATTACATGAAAAAGTAGAAAATTTAAATAAAGCACTTCATGCTGAAACTGTAAAATCCTCTGATTTAAAGACTGCTCTGGTTAAAGCAGAATGCCTTGCAAAAGAGCATGACAGTATTTTAAAATTGATTGAATCTAAGGATAGTGAAATAAGTACTTTACATTTGAATATAAAAAACTTAAATGTGGAAAAAGATCGTTTGATCCATATACAAAAAGAAAGTGATAATAAGACAAAAGAGTCTATCATAAAATTAGAAACACAACTATTAAACAAACAACATTTGTTAGAGCAGTTGAACATAGAAATGAAATTAAAAGATGAAACAATAATGATATTACGAACGCAAGTAGATAAATTATCTAAAGAAACAATTGTATCAGAAATGAAAATGAAAGAAATTATTACAAATATTCAGAAAATAAAATCTATTCAGGATAATGTGTTAACAAAACAAGAAAAAATCTTAAAAGAAAAATTCCTACAATTAGAGCACCTACAAACTCAGTTTAATAAGGCAAAAAAAATGCTTTGTTTACAATTAGAAAATGAAAAATCATTAAAAATTAATTTAGAATGTAAACTTACTAACAAAGATATTATAATTTCTGATTTAGAAAATAAGATTAGTGAATTGCAAGAGTCTCTTAAGGTAAAAATTGATGAGCTTAATGTATATAAAGAATATCATAGTACTACAAATAAAAAAAATAAAGAAATTGTGAAAACATGCAAAGAATTAAAAGATCAAATTACAAAATCGAAGTGTACATTTTCACAACTTTTAGATTCTACACATGCATATGATAATATTATTGAGAATATATCAAATGCATCACAGACAAATGATGAAGATGAATTCAATGTTATATTAGATATAATTACCTTTGCTATAAATGATATGAAAGTAATTAAAGAAGACATATTATGTTTTTCTACAAAAAATAAAAATTTAGAGAAACTCATAGATGATCAAAACAAGATTATAAATAAAAATGCAGAAGTTCAAAATGAAAACACAGTCCTGAAGCAAAAGCTACATGATTTTGAAATATTAGAACAAAATTGTAAGAGTTGCATTCAAAATATCATTAAAGAAAAAGAAAAAGTACAAGAGATTTTATCAAAAATTATTTTATCATTGGGAAATTCGAATGACTCTTTTATTTCTTTAAAACAAAAATGGAGTCAAGCATTAAATGAATTTAATAATTTATCTATCATTAACAATCTTAAATGTCAGGATATAGAACAATTACAAACAAAGAAGAAAACTCTCCAAAAAATATTAAATGAATATGATATTAATCATCTTCAAACTATTAAATCAGTAGTTGATACTCTATGGAAAAAATTTTATATGGAGCAAAAATTAATGGACACTTATTTACAGTATTTAAATGATAATAAAAAAGGTTTCACCATTGAATGTAATATAGAAGAAAATGATGTCAAAGAGGAAGAAAAAATGAAAGAAGAACTAGAAAACATTGGTAATATGTGTAATGATATTATTAAATCTGAAAAAGAATTAGAAACTTTTATACATTCAATTAGTTCATATAAAAAGGATTGTGTAGCTGGGAAGGTTAAACAACAAAATGGTAGTGACAAAAAACTACAATTACAGATTGATCAGTTAACAAAAGAAAAAAAAGAAATCAAGAATAAATTAGATATAATGAGAGTAAGGAATGCAAAATTAGAAAGAACTTTGGAAGAACTAAGAATTGAAAATAAAAAAAATAAAGAAGGAACACATCTTAAATCTCAGCTGACTGACTTAGATGATCTGAAGAAGCAAATGGCACAGTTAAAGCAAGATAATTTATTATTACAAGAAGAAAGAAATAAATTACATAAAGAGTTACAAGAGTATGCTAAAAAGAAAATGTCTGAAATTCAATTAAAAGAAATTCATAGTAAATATGAAATGAAATTAGAAGAAATGAAGCAACAAATGGTAAGTTACTAATACACTTATTAAGTAATATTAGTTTTTGATTAGTATTATATACTTCTAAATATTGATTATTTCCTAGAAAATAGCTTATAATGAGCAAGTAATAAAACTGAACAAAGAACAAGAAAAAGCTATAGAACAAAAAGTAGAACAGTTACAGTCAAAATTAGAACAGCAGTGTCAGAAACATAAAGAGGAAATAACTATATATAAAACGCATGTCAACGAATTAAATTCACAGTTCTGGAATGTTGGAGAAAGATTATTAACTGCACAACAAGAAAAACAAGAAGTCCTGCAACAATTGAACGAACTTAAGATTAAACTACAGAATCAAATAGAACAAAAAACTACAAACTTTTCCATACATCATAGAACTATTAAGTAAGCTTAAAAAAAAAAAATAATATTTGGGAATTGATTATTTATCTGTTGTATCATTAGTAATATTTCATAAATCTTGACAATCAATTCATTTTTTTCAATTTTTAATAATCGTCATTTTTTTCATTAGATTAGAAAAACAAGAAATTCCTTCAGAAAATAGTATGCAAGAAAAAGCACATACACTTACAAAAGTATTGACAGAAGAAAATACATATGAAAAACGACATAGCGCGAGAAATATGCATGCTATGGTCAATGCTTTTAATGCAGAAGATGAAGAAGGAGAAGTTTTTGATAATATTTACTTAGGTAAAAAAGTAACTTTTTTAGAAATGATTATAATATTGCTGAATTGCATATAAACATTATAAAATAATGTTAGTTTTATATATATTTTTTTAGTATATAAATTTATCCATATATTAATTTTATACAGCGGATATGAAAGAAGGTCATGGTTTTCCTACAGCAGATTTTGATCGTCTATCTGCATTACAAATGAGAAATTCCCTTTGCAAACCACATTTGAAATCATCTTATCCAGCTGAAACACAATTTCAACCACTATTTTTTACTGAAGAAGAAATAAAAGTGAGTATTCTAAATGAAAATATATAAACATATTATTATAATATGTTCTTCTTTTATTTTGTGTTCTGTAACATATGCATAAATTTGTCTGTTAATGTATATTAGTTTTAAATGCTTAATCACATTCTTTTTATTGTACATATGGCTATGTCATTTTTCAGACGGGCTCAGTTTCAGAAGATGTATTTAATGATAGCCTTAGTCAAAGCCTCCTTCCTGAGCAAAAAACTAAAAGAAAAGATAGAACACAAGTAAGCATACTTCTTTTATTAATTTTTTTCATGTGATGTATTTTGTTTCG
The DNA here is from genome assembly GCF_905475345.1 of Vespula vulgaris. Lineage (NCBI taxonomy): Eukaryota > Metazoa > Arthropoda > Insecta > Hymenoptera > Vespidae > Vespula > Vespula vulgaris. The sequence goes on from NC_066594.1 coordinate 3,120,731, forward strand.
TCTTTGTTTGTGCAATTGTTTGATTGATATATTGTAGACGTCCTATAAAAAACCAGGTCCTCCAACACCTAGCAAAAATGGAGGTAGATTATCATTACATGTAAGCATATTTTTTTATAATCATGTTTTTATTGGCGAATTGATTAATCAATTTTTAATAATTATAAATAACTAAAAACGTTTTTGAGATTTTTTAATTATAAAAATAGTTACTGTTTTAATTTTTATAAATTTGTTTTATTATTAATTTATTTTATTATTATTTTAATTTTAGGGTAATGAATTAAGAAGTCCGAATTCAAGAATTTTGAAAGAACGAAATGCTGATAGAAGGGCTACAGCAACACCGCGTCGAAGTAAAGGAATATTATTTAATTTAAGGCGTCAAGATGAGGTAAAAAATGATATAAATTATCAAAATAAAAAAAAAGTTATAGTAATATTGAATACTTATTTATTATTTTAAATAATTTTTTTATGTAATGTAAATTACAATTACATATGTAATTAATATTTATCTTTAAACTATTGTAATTATTATGATATATAATAAGCAAATATTTAACAGAATTTTGCAGGTACGCCTAGAACACGGAAGCTAAGTAATATGTTTCGGAAGCAACGTACAACTTTGGATTAATAATAATAGACACAAATGTAAGAAAAGAAGCTAATTTTTAAGATAACTAAAACGGGCAAGAATGAAAATCAAGTAAGACGAATATATACATTCCGTATATTTTGTATTTTCTTTTTTGTTTCTTTTTTTTTTACAATGATGTACAAAATATGTGAATAGATTAATATAATATAGGTAGAACGATAATGATCATATATACTATTGATAAATTTGTCACTAATATTGAAAAAACTTTTATTTAGACAAATCATTAAATACTTTGGCAATAACAAGGATAGATTTAAGTTTTTTATCAAATATTTGTAAAATATAACATAATGATATTTATATAATGTCGTATGAACGAAATTTATATTATAGAAAAGTCAGTCAGTATTTAGAAATCGTATAACAAAAATTATTAACGATTTTTTTTAAAGAGATACATAGTTTGTTAACTACTTGCATTTAAAAAGGGTCCCCATGTATAGCATGCCCTCATGCGTGTACACATACGTATGTATGTAGTTTTGAATTTATATATTGATGTGTATTTCTTAATTCATCCGTTTATTCCGAATCAGATTCCTATATAATAAATAATTACAGTATGTCAAAATCTTAAATATCGAAATTATTTTAATTAATAATATATATCATGTAAAGAGATATACTATATATCAAATAATCTTATATAAATGTATTGAATAATTTATATAATTATTTTTTTTTTATCAAAAATAATAAATTAAAACGCATATAAAAGTATAAACATAACTTTAACTATCATCAAAATATTCATGTAAATAGATCTTCTTATGAAATCAATAGTATAATAATATCATTAATAAATAAATAAGATATGTATATAAAATATTAAATAAGATTGCAATATGTCATAATTATAAATATATTTTTTACTCACCATATACTGACCCTCAATATAGCGGCCCGAATTTCTAGACGTTCTTCGTAATTCTCTTGGTTCGGAATGCTCCTGATTTCGCCTCCTTTTAAAGAAATAAAAAAAAAATTGAAAATAAATTACAATTTTTAAATCAGAGTATTTACTCACGGCCTCGATTGTATTTGCAAAGTTTTGAGACGAGTATCTATATCTTGCGAAGGACTTGTTGATACGTCTTCTGCCATGGATGCTGGAGACGTTTGTATTAATCCCGATTCTGTAGACTCATAATATGTATTTGATTTAGGACCACGTGTTATCGAAATTTTTGTAACTGGTAATCTGAAAGAATATAAATAAAATTTGAATAAAATTAATAAAAACTTAATAATTGATGTAAAAACATAACATTGTATATCGTTATATATCATTTATATTACAAATAAATGATTGACACAAATATATCATTCAGATTTATTTTTATTGTAAATAACTTGAAAAAATTCTACTTACTGACTTTTCCGTGGACCACGTTTTTTCTTGTGTTTGCTGAAAGATAATTCATAATGATCAAAATAGATTATGCTTATATGATATCGAAATAAAGGGACAAAAATTTAATATCGATATTACTGATAAATTATTAAATATTTTCTATTTAATAATAAAACAGATCTACGTAAATTTTACATTATGTATATGTATATGTATATGTTATGTATATGTATGTGTATATATATATATATATATACACACACGTGTATGTATCTATATATATATATAAAAATTAACATTTATGTTACTTACAGAATTAACCCAAGAAGTAAAACAAAATATGTGTAAGGTAACGATTATAGAGAACGGCGTGTTGTACATATCTGAAACTATTCCAATTTAGGAAATGTGAAACAATGGGTTAATTCTGTCACATTTCCCATATGATTTATTAAATTTGAAAAATGCATAGCATGCTCGTTAATGTCAATTTCCAATTGCATAAACACAGGATTTGGGAACTCTGGGAATAGAAGGTCTCGTTTAAATTAATATTACATATGTTTTGTATCTATCACCAATTTGTATTATTGATATATAAACAGGATACAAAGTTTAAACTTACTTGGTTTTAAATACGTATGTTGGATAAGAATACACACATCGTTCTCTATGTACTATTTTTTCACTTTGTCCAAAAATATTATAATTCACTATTATTTTTCTTCTGTTGTTGTTATCTTAATTCTAATTTAAATGTTGATTTTTTTATATAAATTGAATCTAAAGCAGGCACCAGGTATAATTAATGTCATCAAATTCTTATATAATTTTTGCCCCTTATATATATATTAACACATATTTTATTTTATATTATTTAAAATTGTAATTGTAGGTCGCTTAACAATCAGGTAGCCTGCAACAAGCAGTTTATCAAAGATTACTACCCATGCAAGAGAATACTAACTATCATAATACTAGTTTAGTTAGAATCAAGCAAAAACAAGCAATTGCAAATATAAATAATAACTTCTTTCAGATATTTTTAACAAAATTTGATTAGATGAAAGATCACTTGTTCAAATTACAAGCAAATACTCAATAATTCAAATCGTAATAGTTAAATATATAATTTTTCATAAGGCAAGTATTTCAAATTGAGTAATTAACAAGTGGAATTAATTGATTTAGTATCAGATTCAAATTTATTTTATTCATATTTTAGATTCATATAGATTTATATGTGATTTTTATGTTCAGTGCACATAAATTAATAAATCTTCTGTCCTATTGCATACATTGTGCTCACTGATTCAAATATATTTTATTTATGTACACATATTTTTAACATTAAACAATAATTATATATTATATATAAAATGAAAATATAATTTATATTCAAAATAGTAAATCTCGTATGAAAAAACGATTATGTATCTATTAAATCATATTCAAGAACAAAATTAAATAGTAAATAAATAAAATAGATAAATTTTATTTATAAAAAATTATTATAAAGCTTTTTTCAAATAATTTTGTCGTGAAAATTATTTATAAAAATTTACTATAATGAATATAAATGATAAATAAAATTTATACAGATGTATAATCTGCATCTATTTTATAAATACGTATTTTTATAGATATGTATTTATAAATATGTATACATACATATACATAGACATATATACATATACATACATACGTACATACATACATACATACATACACACATTATATATAAAGTAGTTAGGCATATTTAGTAAAACAGCACATTCAAAATGTTTGGAGATATAATAAAGCATCAATAAATACAAAAATAGCAAAATTAAAAATAAAGTAAAATGATTATGTATATTTACATTCAATTATATAATTTCATGTGATTAAAATAATAATGCAGAAGGAAAATGCACCATAACTAAATGCTATTTGCCTTTGCAATAATACTATTTAATTATGTTAATTAATCAGTATATTAAAAAAGCTGTTAAATGAATAGTGTTAGCCTTTTTATTGCAATGGTGATTTAACAAGATTAAGAAAATTCATGGAAGGTTACTATTTTATTAAAAAAAAAGCGATTGGTTGCATTTGCATTCGATTCTACATTATTAATAATTACAATAGGAAGAGATAAAAAAAATGCTTAAATTTAAAACAGATCTTAGATACACCTAACTTACCCTGAAAATTCATGATCGGAACCTTCATCGGCTTCATCCGCATCTTCTTCCTCTGCAAAATAAATAATATTGCATATATTACCCATCTATTAAAAGTATATATAATATATATCTTAAAAATATAAAATTTTAACTAACCGGCTAAATGATCCTTTTTACGTCTTGTATATGCTCGTTTACTTGTTACTGGAACTTGATCAGTCTCTCCATGCAACAGACTATTTCTATATAAAAGTAATGGCTGCCAATCTTCTCCTCGTGAAGAAGGCATACCAGCTTGTAATCTTCTATCTAAGAAATTTAATCTGAAAAGAACATAATATTAGATCAATCAATGAAAAAACAAATATTTTATAACAAATAACATGCTACAAATAATACTTACACAACGCGTTTATCCTGTTTTAATAGTTTGTTTGTAAATTCCGATAAAATTTCTAAGAAAGAAAGATTGGGTGGTGGACCAGTTGGATCTTGCTCTATACCATCTGGAGGAGTAATAGCAAATAAAACTCCTGCTCTGTGTAACGCTGTAATTGCTTCGCGATTTTTCACAGCATCCAAACCAAATGATAAAGCAAATCGTTTAGCTAATTCCTAAAAGTTTCAAATGTAATTTAATTATTATGCTATATGTTAATGTATGTTAAAATAAAAAATTTTTTTTGGATTTATTATATTTCTTAATGGTATAAAACAAACCTTAATTGCGATAAATTCCTCACTATTTCTATTAACTTTGCCCTTTTCCATAACGATTTCATTATATAAAATATTTAAGCTGTGCTGCATTGTTAAAGCACAATTCGTTTTATTAATATCTCTAGCTTTACCTAAGGTAGTTTTTATTATATCTCCATAATCATTATAATATTTTACATAATGCTTAAATACATCAGCTGCTGCTTTTGTTGGAATCATATTATAGACAATAAGTTTACAATAACCAGCTAGAAAATTTCGTCGTTTATGTAATTCTTCGATCTTTGAATGCTCATCATGTTCATCTATAATTATAACAAAAATTATTTTTTTAAATTCAAGGAAGTTATATATTCTTTAGTAATATAAATAAATAGTCACCATCTTCCTCTTCACAAAAAACATATTCTTGTATAAATCGATTAAGCATGTTTTGCATTGCTTGGTCAGGTTCATATACTAATTGAGACATTAATATATTAGGATGAGTAGCTAACTGATTACAAAATACTACTAGTAAATCACATATCGTATTATACGCTTCCTCTCTTAGAATTGGCGGCGTTGGCTGTCCAATATTAATTTATTATTATTATTATTATTATTATTATTATTATTATTATTATTATTATTATTATTATATTTGCTAGTTTTTCTAGTAATTAAATATTATATGTGTATAATAAACTTACCACTGTGCCATTATCACTACTAACAAAATGACGCATAGAAGCCATAAATGAATGTAGGCGTTCCTTCAATTGACGACATTCATCTTCTCCACGATTTCCTGAATCTGCAGCTTCCATCAAATGATGTTGACCCCATAAGATAGCGAAGAAACATGCACTAATACAATACTTCACAGCTTCATGAGGTAAACACCTGAAAAAAGTGGAACTTTTTATAAAATCAAACATTATCTACTGGTTAAATATAACAAAAAAATAATACTTTGAAGGATCTTTTGCATCTTCAATGTCTTTGTATAAAGAATCCCATATTCCCCAAGGGTTCATGTTATGACAAGAATAAAATATAGATACTTTTTTTAATGATTGAACAACGTTGAAGATTTCATCTTCATCTGGTTCTTCATCTCCTTCTATTAAATTTCTATATTCATCTATTGCCTCTTTATACTTATTTACAATAGAATCAATTAAAGTTGAGCGTGCCACGTCACATCTATAAAATTTTTTTTCAAAATTCAATTGTTATTTCAATGTGTTGTTTTGTTATAAAATATAAAATTCTTTAATCAGTAAATGTACCTTGTGAAGATTGCATGACCATCTACACACATATTTTCTAAAGTTTTAGCTGCAGTATCAAGAACTTCGGTATCGTGTATTTTTTCAACAATTGTATGAATTTTGGTTAATAAAGAATCTAAATTTTGCTCTTGACGTGATTTTGTATAAATATCTAAATCAAAATATTGTGGAATAGCAAGCAGATTTGCTAATTTTTCTGGATCTGCTCTATATTTATCAAGTAGATGTGGCAATGTTTGGATAAAGTGTTCTGTTAACCGTTGTTTGTCATCATGCACTTGTTTCAATTCTTTTACAGATAAAATCTTACGTGTTGGACCACGTCCAACAGGTGCTTCTCCTATTTTTATAGAAGTAATTATTATTAATTATGAAATATAAATTTATAATTAACATATTAAAAGATATATAATTAAATATATTAGAAGATAAATTATATAATTGTATCTAACCTGTTGCTGCTTGTTTTATACAACAAACCATTAATTCAATAAGAGATGTTTCTTTCTGATTATCTAATGCTTCTTCCTCAGGACCAGCTTCTTCTAACAACAAATCTGTCATACATTCCCAATCTTTCATCATTTGATTAGTTTCAATTAAAGAATCAACTAGATATGCTCCATGTTCATGAAGTTCAGATTCAATAAAAAATAGTACAAGATCACGTATCAATGGAGTGTTTGGTAAACGTTTCTTGCCACGTTTTGTTTTTACCCCAGCAATGGCTTCATCGTCCGGTCTGAACAAACGTTCATTTAAAAATTCTCCTGCTGCTTGTGCAACAGCACGATGAGATGAGTAAACAAGTTCATAGACATGTTCACAATCTTTATCTGTAAGAATTTCTCTATGATGTTTCAAAATAGATATAACTAATTTCACAGCTTGCACTGCTACATCATATTCCTTATCCAATGTCATAGCAACAATTCTATCTTTAAATTTACTAGTGAATAATTCAAGTTTTGTTTTCAACTCTTCAGAAGCATATAAAGGTTGCAATGCTTGAAGACATTTTAATCGAACTTCCCCAACTTTATCATGTAACGTCCAACCTAAAAATTAAATATAAAGATTAGATATTTAAAAATATTAATGAATTATACTCAATTTCTACTAACCAATGTATTTTAAGTATGAATCATCCAAAAAATTTTGATGAAATTTTTTCATCCAAACTCCAATCTCTGCCATGCAAATTGCTCGTATTTCTGGTAAAGTATCTCTATATCTATGTACAAATACGGACTTAAACATATATGTAAGCATATTTTTTATCTCATCCATATTCTCTTCTAATTCTTTTCGTTTAGCCATTAAGGATTCAAGTCTATCTGCTGCTCTTTTTTCTCGTGCCTTCTGTCTCTCTGCTTCATACTGTCGCTGAGTATTATCCAAATTTATTGAGACAGTTAAAGCAACATCTACTAGAGCAGTCATTAGTTTCATAGCTAAGCATATATAAAATTATAATTAATATACATAAATATATATGACATTGAATTGATCTCATAGATACATTTTTTATAAATATTAAGGATGTGTGAATATGTGCTGAGGCTATACATAATTATATTATCATATAAGAGATTTATTATTGAGATAAATATATATTAAAGCTATACATACCAGCAAGTGTAGCTGTGTGTCTAAATGCTCTTACTTGTGAGTCAGATAAACCTGTTAATAATGAAATAACATTGTCCATCAAAAATTGATCATAAATGATAGAGTATTGACACTGTCGAACTAATATTTGTACAAATTCACAGAAATTTGCACGAAATTTTTTCCATTGTTGTCCAGTCATAATTAATGGATACTCTCCACTTTCCTATAATAAATTATATATACATTAATAATAATTTGGTAAAAAATAATAATAATATATAAAGATATATACTTCATCAAACTCTTCAGTCATTTTACGTATTATTGCTACATGCTCCATAGTTGCTTGCATTTCTGAAGTAATACGTCCTTTGCAACCACTTGCATTAATAAAAAATTGCATTAACATAAGAAGTGCATTTTCTCTATTACTTTTATATTTTTCTATCCAATCATCCACAATGGTCTACCAACAAAATATTTTGTTAAACAAATATTCCACACACTACCCTTTTTATATTAATAATTAATTTGTAAATAACATACAGTAAGAGACGAACGGTTATTCCTTATAACATAATAAAGACTAGCTTCATCCTCTAAACTGTGAGAATGATGTATACGTCTTCCACGGCCACGTCCACTTCCTCGACCTCTATTAGTAGTTGTTGGAATAAAATCTGTGTCAATTTCCTTATATTTTGGTTGTTGTATAGAGCCTCCTTAAAATATAAAATAAAACTTAATTATTATCATATTATTTATAACTAATTCTTTTAAGATTACAAATATACCTCGTAATCTGGCACGTGTATTCCTTGTAATTCTCATATTAGCAGGTGTTGCAGGTGTCATTGGTTGTTCAAATTGTACTTGATTATCAAAATTAGTAGATTGTTCTTGATATTGCTGTTGCGATGTACCAGGAGAACTATAACTTTCAGAAGAGTAATGTTCAGGCCTAGAAGAATATAACATATAAAACAAAGATATCATTGTAAAAATACTATTGGCATATTTATATTATTTGGACAATTATAAACGGATATTTACGTAGGATTATGAACAGGTGTTTGAGATACATTATTATAAGATGTATATGAAGAATATGATTCATTTGCATCAGCTGTATTATCATTTGATGGAGTCATGGGTGTCATAGGTGCCTCATATTCTGGAGGTACCGGATCATCCATACGTATTCTTTTACCACCTCTTCTATGCATCATTATGATAATTCTTATATCTTTTTACAACGAATCTTAAACGAAATTAATATACAAAATATAGATGTGCGATATATAATTAATATACAAGATAAATTTTTTAATTAATAATATGTATATATAAATTAATTTACTACACAACAATTATAAATTATAAACATAACATTTCAAACCTGTATGAAGTCCCCGAATCATCCGAAAACTTCCAAATGTTTGAAATTTCTTCAACTACTAAGACAACTTATATAAATACAGTTATTTTTATAAAATTACTGTAGTATATTTTAAATAAAATAATTTTTAAATGTTATTGTTAACTATAAAACTCATATTTAATGTCATATATGCGTATGTATATATTTTGATATTTGACTTGATATGACTCAAGAACTCAAATGCGCATGAGCAGTTATGATACTAGATGGGAAAAAATAGAGTGCAGTAGTTACCTATCTTGATTGGCTGATTTTAAACTTTACCAAAAAGTGATAAACTAATTGCACGAACGTATAAAATGATGAAAGATAAAATAATATTGAGTGAATTATAAAGTATAAACTATTTTATATAAAACGAAAAAATCATCTATTGTTAATTTTATCATCTGATATTTAAATATTTACCTCAATATCAAAGATTTTTAAATAAAAATTTCCAAACGGATTTCTACTAGTTCATATTTTATTATTATATTTATCAATAATTAATAATTTACTATAAATATAAAATATACTTATAAAAAAAATCTACAATTAATCGATTTTCAAGCTCATCTTTGAACCTAAATAATAGATGAAGGTATTATGATTCTAATAAGTAATTAATTATATATTTGTATCTTCTTACATAAACATATAAATAGACATATTACACACACACCTATCTATTTATATTATCTTTAATTTCTGACACCTGGTACTCTATATAAAAACTCTCCATCATCATCGTAATAACAATCAGAAATTCTGTAAGTTTTGCCTTTTTGGTATATTCTTTGTGGAATTTGTATTGGTTGTGAATATACTTCATGTTCTTCTATTTTTTTGTTCCATACCTTCACATAAGTGTCTAATTTAGTATCAATTTTGTCTGTAGAAACAAGCTGGGAAAGTTCACTTTTTTTTAAAGAAGTCAGTGTTTTTTCTTGGTTTGATATTTCAGAATTTGAAAAATTCAATTCTTTTTTTTCTTCTTCCTCTTCTAATACTTTCATATGTTTTGATTTTACAACATTGTCATTAATATCTGAAGATGCATTGTCAAGTTTTTTAAGTTGATTTTTATAAGCATTTAGTAATGTAATGCCTTTTTCTGGACACTTTGCATAAATTCTTGTAAGTTCCTTCTTTGCAAACTCATTAAAAGTAATTTTTTTTTTAAATGAGTCTAGATTATATTTGATTAATGCTACATTATTTTTATGCAATATTTCTTTTTTCATAAGATTTCCTTTATCAAGGATATTTTTTGAAATAGTATTATCATTAATAGTATTATTTGAAAGATTTGTATCTGTAATTGCTTCTGTACTACTTTGCAATATTTTGTTATTACATTGATCATTTCTATTCTGATCTAAATAACTTTGTACAATATTTGTAAAAAAAGTACTTTTTGGTTTTGGAAGTTCAGATTTTGGTGGTATTAACTTTTCTGCTAAAACATGCCTGTTAGACAAATTAATTGTTCTATCTTTAAATTTTAATAGGTGTTCTCGTAAGAGAGGACTGACAGGTAATTTTCCTGTCTGAAATAGTTTCCAATTATTAATAACAGTAGCATCATATCGCAAAATTCGTTCTACTGATTTATAAGACCAATTTGACTTCAAAATTTTTTTAATAGTATCAGGTAAAGCTGGAAAACTTTTACTTAACATTTCTACCGTCCATTCTTCAGGATTGCTTTGATGCAGTTTCAATATTTGATCTTTTTCAACTGATGTAAGAAAGTTAGGATCTTTGTCTTTTTTAAAATATTTTGTTGCAACAATCTGATTCTTAAGTAATCGTTTAGACTTTATTACTTCCCTAAAAATTATATTGATATTATTACATGATACAAATGAATATATATTATTCAATCCTCAAGAAATTCTAAACATATATATAATAATTTAATATAACTTAGAATATCTATGAGATAATTTACCGCTCATAATCTTCATGAAATTTCTCAGCATTCATGAATTCTGCTTCAAATTCATCTAAATCATGAGAATCCAATTCTTCGAGGTTAACTTCTGATTTAGTACTTTCTAATATCTTTAATTTACCTCGAATACCAACATTTTTTCTACTGTATGCTCTACGAGATATATATGATACTGTTCTGAATATATTCATTATAAAATATTTTTACTTAATTATATATTTTATTTTTAAATGCATTCAACATTATTCGGATGTATACAATCTTCGTCCATTTTGATTTAATATATGAAATAATATTATATCCAACCATTAAATAGGTTAGGACAAGAGTATTTTCAGGTTAAAAATAATATTATCTCATAAAAACAAATAGACACACATTAAGTAACCAATTTTATAAATCTTGTAAACACGGAAGTGATTGTAATTATTAATAGTAGTAATGATCAATAATTTTTCAACAGTATTAGACGCATATCTTACTACTCAAATTAAAGAATCTTAATTAATACATATATATAATTGCATACGATCCTCCGAACATTTACGAATTGATTGAATTATCAATATTTAATGTTTGATCGACGTAATTTTTTGAAATAATTTAGATACAAAAATGAATTTTTTTTATATTATATTTAAAATACAAAAAAGAAATAAGTTACAATTTTTAGATTTAATGGAAGAGCTAATCAGGTAAAAACATTATTTAATAGATCAATGTAGGATACAAGGTAATAAGGATGTGTAGTATCTATATACATATTTCATTATAAAAGATGACAATTACATATTATGATAGATACCTGGTATAACTATAAAAATAATCTATTACTTTTTTACATGTTTTTTCATGACTATTACATGATCGTATTAAAGGTACATGTAGATAAAAAACAATTTTTACTCATAAATGTTACACTTAAAAACATTTAAAGGCAATTGTAATACAAGTTTTTGAAATACTACATTTATTTTTGAGCTTATCTGTCATAATCGACAATAAAAATAAAATTTCAAATTTAAGAAATATTTGATTGTAGATTAGAAATATCCTAAAAATGATTTCCACCCTAAGAATATTATAAAAATTTCAAACAGCACCTTAATTCATGGGTATAATATGATTATAAAATGCTCAATGTAATTTTTGCTTTATATCAAGTTTGGTAATTTCAAGATAAAAACAAAAACATTATGATACAAATGCTACTGTTATTCTCGTTTCTCTGCTAGAATTGCATCTACTGCAATTTTTAATGCTGAAATCAAATTATTTAATAAGTAAGTAAATGTATTCAATTTTTTACTTTACATTAAATAATTACCACGTTCATGATTAGTAGATAGAAATTTGTCCACACGAGAATGATATCGCAAAAATTTGGGGCGTATAATACGTTCATAAATAATCAAAGAACCATTATATTCCATTGGTGCCATCAACCATATATAGAAGATACACTAGAAAAATAACATAGATTTTTCCACCTTATTTAATTTTACTCCATCATAATTTTAATTTTATTTAATTTATTTAAAAAAGATAGAATACTTATAACTGCAATTATACCTTTAATAACCAATAAAAAGGAAGCCAACGTACAATAAATTCTGAAAAGAATTCAATGATAGTAAAGACAGCAAATACAATCCAATAAGTTAGCCATTTTGAATCATCTTCCTTCATAGGACTTTCTAAAGCTTTCATTGAACAATATGCAGGATAAATAAAACCAATAATATTACATATTAGCTGTTGTCCAACTCCAATTAGCAAATATAATGAGAATATAACTATAAATCCTAAAAAATAAATTGAAATTATTTAGATAATTTTACATATATATATATATGATTAATTTATTATATATACTTAATTACTTTTATTTATATAGTTTTTCTTGAATATATATATATATATGAATATATAAAAATAAATTAAGGTAATAATATAATATATATATATATATAATATAATCAATCAATAAATACAGGCAACCCCTTCTCCAGATTATTTTTCATTATAGATTTTTTTATTAAAATTTAATAGCAGATATTATAAAACGAAAAAAGAAAAATAAAACTATATGTTTATTTTTAATATTGATAAAATATGATAAACAAATTTTTTTTCCTGTAATTATAAATTGATATATGAATTGTATCTTTATTATATAAAATATATGAAAATAATTCGTATAGAAAAGATCATTAAAAAGATAATTAATATAACTTTATTTACATACCAACAAATATGTATAGTCGATTGACTCCAGTTTTTTCTTCAGCAAATGCAAACAGCTTCGCCCATGGTTTGTTTTCATCCTTCAACGTTTTTTCTATAGATTCTTTTATAACTTCTATCCTTGACATTGTTAATTTAATGAAAAATACAATTTTTTTTTATCTAAACAGTTGTAAATTGACCGTTATCTCCAGTAGACAAAACTTGGTAAACTGGTAAACTGTCCAAAACAGTGCTTCCAATCGTAACACAAAAAATTTCCTATTAGTTAATTTGAAATTTTCTCCTTTTACCTATTAGTCCCTAGAAAATTTGAAATATTAATTTTTTATTATAAGATTTTTAGTCTAAAATATCAATTTTTTGTAAAATTGTTATATTTTTTGTATAAAAATAAAGATTAATAATTTACATTTAGAGGGACGCTTTTTTTTATGTTTTTTTCTATATTTTATTTCAAGAAGGAAAATACAAAGTATAAAGATGGCGCTCCTCCGAATGATAAGCAACGTAACGTAATTTTTGAATTAAAACAGGTATGTTATTCGTTTAAATGTATTCATCAGAATAATGCAGAATATAATAATCAAGACACCCAATTATAATATTATAGAAATGATAATATTTTTATCGTCTAATTTTATAAAAGACACATATATGTGTTAAACTTTATATTTATTAATAAATCATTAGAGTACAAACTTTAATATAGAAATATTTAATGCTTGTTTAAGGATTCTCTATATTCTAATAAGAACATATAGAGGCTTATATTATATACAAATCATTTCAAAATTCATAAATCTCTTACGAATTTAAATTTATTTATATCCTCGATATTTATTGTATCGCTGGGAGAACATTATTCATAAAAATGGATTGTTTATAAAATATGGACAAATGCAAAGGATTTTGTAATTTATTTTCAATAAAATACCTTGTAAAGTAAAATAGCTAAATGTTATTGATAATTACGATGTGTCAATTATTATAATCATTAATCAAGAAGCATGTATAACATATGAACATTTTCCTCATAAAATATTTATACTAACATTTATTTTATATCTGCAAATTACTTTGCAATATATTTACTGAATCTGCAGGTATATTACTATTTTTTATGAAAATCTATATTTTTTTTAAGTGCACATTGCACATATTACATTATACTGAATGAATAATGTATTATTTTTTAATATTAGATATGTACAGTTTAAGCAGTTTGTATGATTTTGTTTTGTGGTCCTTTTTGTGTCGAATTAATCTTGTCACCCAAAGAAAGGGCCATACCTTGACTTTTAGCTCTAATGCGAATATGACCTAATACTGGAGCGTCTGATTTATTTAATGGTTTTTCAATTGACAAATTAGCTAATGCATCTTCACCAAAAATAGATTTAGCATACATATTAGCAGCCATGAAACCACATTGTCCAGAAAGAGCCTATTTATCAGAATATAATAATCGTTTTTATATAACATTTGATGATATAATAATACATAAAAAAATATGTAGTACACAATAGAAATACCTTTTCAGGAGTAAGACAACGCATATTTGTAGATTTTAATAAATGGGCTAAATATTCTCTTAAATCTGAAAAACTTGTATTTACAGAGACTTTATTTTCCCATTCGAATTCGGCCCACATTTGTCGGAATTCAGCATCAGTACATGTTGCTGGTACTATGTAATCCATTATATCAATATGAATGTCGTTCAGAACAACAACACTTCTATCAGATCCAGCACCAGATACATCATAAACTGTATAAATATTAATATAAAATATTATGCCATAATTAAAATTAATTATATGGCGATAAAAATCAACAAAAAGCTTACCTATATTACCAAATATAATTCCATTTTCAGTAGATGCCACTTTTACATTTGCTTTGATACTTGCAAAATCTCTTGGAGCTAACACAATGGGTTGTGGGCGTTCGACCAATTTTAAGTCTCCCATTGTTGCTAATTCTAAAGTACAATTTTGTAGGGTATCCTCCGTTTGATTAACGATCAATACATCAAGCACAATATCATATTGATTAACATGGACAAGTGCTTCCGCATATACTGGATCTGAAAATCCTGTAAGCTGTGTAACTTTACTTAAAGCACTTGGAGATGGTGTATCTCCTGTTGCTCCAGGTCTTCCAGCAACGGCCACAGTGAGACTCTGCTCGAAAACATCACCAGCACCACCAGTCAAGTCAGAGCCACGATTAAGTTGCAAAAATTGTATAGCATCATCAACTTGCACAGTATTTCCTGGTTTTTCTTTTGCCTAAATATTAGAAATCATTTAAAAAAACTGATGTTATTAACACGTTAAATAGGATATATATTAATAGCTATTAACTTGATGTTGCATATACAACCTTTTGATTTTGAGAATCTTCTTCTGCTTTAGCTGCTAACATTCTACCTAGAGCTTCACGGCATCCATTTGTAAATACTTTTTGTAATAATGGAGTTGGGCAGGCAAGAGATCTTAAACATAAAGAGATTCTTTCCGCATCATCATGTGTCATTGCTTTGGTAGGAAGTCCAGATCTACCCAGTTGTAAAACACTAGACATAACAAGCATTGCTTCTGCTTGTAGTTTATTACTTTTTTGAGGGTTGTTTTCGAGACTTTTGTAACGCAAAGCTAATTTAGCTATAGTTGTAGCTAAAGATGCACCAATAAAGAAATCACCATCCATCATATACTGTACTAAAGGTGGACGCTTTTCTTCTTTTCTTCCTGTTTATAAAGTTATGTATTTTTTGTATATATTTACTTTTATACTTTAATAATAATATTTGTATTCTGCATAAAACACAAATTGATTATAGTACCTTCTGCTGTGGTGCTAAATGCACTCTGAGTTGCATATGTTCCATCTGATGTAACTAACTGTGCAGGAACTGTTTGCTCACTATCATCTTCATTTGATTTTTCTCCAGCCTGTCTTTTATTTTCTGCTTCAAGTAATGGTAATTCTCCTAAAGCAGCACGTATACGGTTCATTACTGCTTCTATATCTTCTTTTGATATTGCATATTCACCAAGTATCCACAAAGCAGCTCTGTGAACTTTGACTGATCGAATATGTGGAAAAACCTAAATTGTAAACATAATAATTTTGATTAGAATATACTTATTAGATGATTTAATTCTATGCTATATTACCTCCAAAAGTTTTTCAACAATAAGTGGTCTAAGATTTTCAAATCTTTGGATAGCTTCACGGACAAAAACTAGAACATCAGTAGCAGCAGCTTCATTGTTTTCTGACAAGAAGTCTGTTAGCACTGGTATGACTGTTGCTGCAACATCTGAGAATTTAATTGAACAAGCATGTAAAGTTCTTACAAGCAATTGTCGATATCTTCCAGCATCTTCATGTTCACCACCAGCAGTTCTAAGAACTTCTTTCTTTAAAAGTTGAACCATTTCCTCAACTGTACGATTAGTCACTAAATCCATTGCTAAAGCTAATGTTTTAGTTCTTACTTCTAATGCAGGTGAACCTATAATAAAAAATATTAATAAAACAATATTATTTAATTAATATTTCAAAAATATTAAAGAAAATTTACCTAAAACTCTAAGTACATCCATAACAAGATCTTGAAGAACTCTTTCATAGATAGGGCTATCTTTCATGGCAATTAGACGATCGAGGACAATAAGCTTCACATTGTTGTCACTTTCTTTAACAACTAATTCAATGTAACAAGAAGCTGCTGCTTTAATTGCTGTAGGTACATTAGAGAGAGTTATTAAAGTGCCAGCTGCTTCATAACGTACAGCTGCACTAGGTGAATTTAATAAACTGTAAATACATCTAATAAAGCGTGCCCTTTCGGTTGGATTTGCTAAACAAACCTAAAATTGATTTAATTTATTAAATTGTTCATTAATAATAAATTTTATCAATAATACATACCTTATAAATTAATTCCACAATAACTAATTGTAAAATATCCCCAAAACTAGGCACTTGGTCTAAACATGCAGCTAAATAAGCTAAGGCTTTACTCTGATCTGCATGTAATAACATCAAAAATGCATTTCTTCTACATGACATATCTTGTTCTCCTTCTAAATATTTTGCTATTAGATCTGGTGCATCAGGTATTAGAAATTCAAAATTTCTGTATATTGTAAAAATTGCTAACACTGCATTACGTCTGACATAAGAATGTCTATGTTCCAAACAAGCTGTTATTGATGGCATAAGAGGTTCTAAAAGCTCTGGTTCTTTCAATTTGCATAAAAATCTGAAATTGATCAATATTTCAAGATTTTCAATACATTATCTGTATTCTAGGTATTATCTTTTTTTGTTATTAAAAATACATATCAATACCTTAGAGTAGATCCTCTTACAAATTCATTAGGATGTTGCAAATCTTTTCTATAGGCATCACATACCAAAATCATTTCTTGAAGTAATTTTCCATCGGGAGAAGTTTTTGGAACAATCTCCCAAAATATAAGAAGAAGTTTTTTAATTGTATGATCTTGCAATGGTAAAACAAATCTAATAATTGTCATAAGTAAACCTGGTAAACGTTCACCACTTAAAATCATATAAATAGTTTTCTTAAGTGCTTCAATTTTTGTATGAACATCGCCTTTTTCAAGATCTTGTTTCAATTGCAACTCATTCAAAGGTTCTGTATCCGTCGGTATATTAATTAAAGTATAACAAGGTTGTTCCACTAAAGTACTCATTTTGTTTTTAGTGTTCAATCCACTGTGCTGTAAAGTATTTGAGTATTTGAATCATCATCATCATCGTTCTAATAGAAATTTTATCAGAGAAAATCATGATATACAAAAAATAAGGTTAATTTTTATATCAAAGTATATGCAGCTTTATTCAACGTATCAATAAATCTGAATTATATTATACATACCTAAATTAGAAAAAAAATCTTGTAAAAGACACCGTTGATAATATGTATTAAAGATAATTATCATTTATAAGCACTAGATTTTACAAGAACATTTCTAAGTAGAAGAGGAAACGGCATACGTGTCAACTTCTGATGCTACTGAAAAAAGAGATGGCGCTACTAATAGTAAATCTTTAATGCATTTGTATATCTACATAGTTCATCTAATGTTAATAGTAATGCGTATCAATATATAATACGTATCAAAATTATATTTAATCGATAGTATTACTAATTTGTTATTCGATGTAAATACCAAATTATACTTCATTTATATATGTATATATGTACATATACAAGAGTGTGAAAATGTGCGGCAGAACTTTATGGGTATGTATTACCAATCAAAACAAATAAAAAAGATCATGGATTCAAAACATAATTTTGGAACTTTGTATGGCGTGTATGTATGTGTGTGTGTGTAAAAGGACATTCTATTATATAAAGTAATAGAATGGCTACAATGTGCTAATATGATTAATTTGAAATGCTGTATGTATGTATGAGTAGATATTATTAAATCTATATTGTTATATAATACTATCTCATAATAAATATAAATAAAAATATCTATAATGTAGAACCAGAAATTATTCTATATAAATTAGATGAATATGAAAATTATAGTTCATTAATAATTTGCAAAAAGAAAAAAAATTCGATAAAATTTATATAGGAAAATAAAAAAATCTTATAGATAACAATGCGTGATTTTAATGAAATTACAATCAAAACATAAAATGATAATACAAAATAATAACGAAAGTGAAATAAAGTTTATATACGAACAGCATACACAAAAAATTAATATTTAATAATTTGTTTTTATATATAATATATTATTTTTCCTAAAAGGGTTAAATTTATCACTATTTATACAAGGTCCCATGGTGTAATGGTTAGCACTCTGGACTCTGAATCCAGCGATCCGAGTTCAAATCTCGGTGGGACCTAGCGTTTTCTTATTTTTTTATTTAATTTTCATTTATAAGTCAGTATATTTTATTATAATCTTTATAATAAAAATATAAATGTACTTGTAAATGTTTTTGGCAATAATGCTTTATTATTGTTATTATTATTATTATTATTATTTATTATTACTATTATCATTATCATTATCATTATTATTATTATTATTTAAACTTTATTGTTTGATCATACAATCATAATCTAAAAAGTTTAGTTCTTAACTAAATTAAATATTGACTTTACCACTATTTTTTTGCGTCATTTTTTTTTTTCTATCACGTCATTATCAATGTCCATCTTCTAGACCTTACGCACTTCACGTAATTACTTTTTATCTTTTCAATTACAAGTCTATTAATTTAAATTGTAATGGAGACGCAATAGTATTGATTAAACGATTGTGTAACTTTAAAGGTGAATGATGCCATTCGATCCGGAAATTTTGTAGTAACTAAATAAAACATTAAATTATAAAATTTCACAATATATACCTATATATATCAAGTAATTAATATGTGCATATATTATAATTAAATAATCAGCAACAAACCTTTAACACTAAAATTTCAATTTCAAACTCAGCAAATCGTCTACCGATACAAGTGCGAGCTCCAAAACCAAATGGCATGTAAGAAAATGGATGAGCGTCTTTTGCCGATGGAAATTCTTTTTCTCCTCGTATCCATCTTTCCGGTATAAACTCATTCGGATTTTCGAATTCTCTAGGATCTATTGCCAATAACGAATGTCCTAATATAATATCACACTGAAAAAAAAACAAATATATTTGTTTGCGTGTATGTAAGTACATTTATTAGTAATATATATATGTATATATATTACTAGTAAATGTATTTTGAACTTTTATAAATCTCTCTCTCTCTCTCTCTCTCTCTCTCTCTCTCTCTCTCTCTCTCTCTCTCTCTCTTTCTCTCTAAAATTCAATCATCAATTGTCTTACATTTTTTGGTATATTATATCCACCTATAACAACATCATTTCGTATTGTTCTAAGAGTACCTATGGCAATCGGTGATATTCTAAGAGATTCTTTAAGACATGCTTTTAAATATGGTATCTTTTTCATAGTTTCTACCGTAACTGGCAATTCTTTATCAGGTAATGCTAACTTGATTTCTTCGTGCAATTTTTCCTGAGCTCGTGGATTCATTGCTAAATGATATAGTAACATTCCGCATGTATTACTTGTCTGAAAAGTAGATTAGATTATTTTATATAAATATTTTATATGATTATATAATAAACAGATTTATTGTTATTCACCGTATCAACGCCAGCAGTTAACATATCTAGTGCCATTACACAAGCAGTTTGCTCATCAATAAACAAAAGTTTATCTAATACGCTTCGTTCACGCGTATTGGATGTCGTTTCATTACGTAGTTTTTCTTTCGCCTGATGAATATATTTAATTGCTATACTGCAAGAAAAAGCGTATCGAATTAATTTAGATAACAAAAATATATTATTTTATTTACTATTATGTCTACATATGAATATAAATGAGATTACCCATTAAGAATATCTAGAACATTGAAAAATTTTTTTAAAGTACGCGTGTTATATACTCTCCACAAGGACGGCATTAGTTCTAAACGAAACATAAGATCGAACATGTTATGTATGCTATCAATCATTTTCTGAGGTTCAGAATCTTCAGCTATATCAGATTTTAAACAGCCCAATCGATGATTTAATGCAATTGCACATATTGCTAAAATGAAAATATTAATAATATATCAATAACTTTAAAATATTTCCGTATTATTTCTTTTTTATACTAATTTATAATAATATTTATAGATATAATAAAAAATTTACATTCTAGAGCCCATTTATTCATTTCGTTGTTAAACGAAGTAGGTAATTCTAACGTAATAGGATTTCTTAATTCTTCTCGTATTTTTTGTATAAATTCTGTAGCAATTTCAGTCATTTGTCCAATATGTGGATTAATAACACGTGGCTGCATCATGTGTTGATTAACTTTTGTCCGAAAATCGTACCAGTCTTTACCTTGACTAAATTAATATTAATTTTTAAATAAAATATATTTTTTTATTTTCTTGATTAATATTTTATTCTCTTATAATAAATAAATCAATTTTATGCTGACCTCGTTGTTAAGCCATATTTTCCTTTATAAATCCAATCTCTATTTTTGCGATAATAATGCAACGATTCCATAGCAATTCTTTGCGGCCATGGACCTTCTGTACGATATACCTTTTCAATTAATGTTGAAGAAAATATAAAAACGGTCTTACGCTTATTTGGCAAACCATCCATCCTAACTATATCTCCATATTGATCACGAAGCATTTTTAATTGTGTTACAAACGTTTTATTTCCAAATTCGCCTATATTAAAAAGTATTGTTGTAAAATAATTAACAATTATACTACTGCCATTATATATAATTATTTACGAAATAACAACGAAAAGTTTTTTTTTTTAATAATAAGATGTCTACATATTTAAATATGTCATACCGATAAAGGGTATAAATCTAAAAGTATTGCCTATTAACCATATTGGTTTTGGTCCAGGTATATCGTCATAAGAGCGAACAGTTTCTATATTATCGTTTGTTTCGATCGAATATGGCATAGTTTTTATGCGACGTTTCAATAATCCATTAATGGCGGATGCTTTGTTGTAATCACAAAATTTTAATTTCATATGCATTGTATATATGTGAATCTATATATTAAGAAAATACAATTATTTCAAATGTGATAGATAAGATAAGCCAATGAGAGATATAAGTAGGAATATGAATATATACATATATACTGCACTGTATCAATACTAAAGTTTCTCAATCATACATATATATATATATATATATATATATATATATATATATATATATAAAAGGAAATTAGACGATTAGTTAGATTAGGTAGTAAGAGTAGTAAAACGGAAGAGGAAAAGGTCAAGGAAAAAATTTTGTATTATACTTTGCACATATACAAATGTTATTCACATTTATGAATTTATGATGATAAATATTACATATGTTACGTGATATATCAAAGGCAATATTTGTACTGATTGTGAATTATTTAATATCATACCTGCATTAAAATAAATAAACGTTAGATGTATACCAAAAATTAATTTTTCACTTTGTAGAACGTACAAAAAAACGTAATGTCATTTAAACTTCAACTGTTTTCACTTCCGACGTTCCTGTACTGTATTATCTCTTGAAAGACGAATGAGATAGTGCACTTGAGAATGGAAATAAATAAATTCCTCGTACAGAATAAAGAACAACGTTTATGACTAAGATATATCTATCAAACGTTTCATTTAGTCATTGCTTAATGAACTTAAACAGTATACTTATAAGGATATAAACCGTTGTTTCGCTTATAAACTTTTTTACACGCCATTATAGATGTGTCCTTCACGGTCACCGTTAACTGATCATTTAAACCAGTGATTCTCAACCTTTAATGTTTCATGTATCTCCTGGACATGCGTATGTAACTAACATATAAATAGATAAAACTATTTTATAAAATATAAAACATGTTTTATTTAAAAAAAAATAAAACATGTTTTATTTTTAATATGCATACGCATGCACGCGCCCACATACAGACACAAATATTAAATTTTGTATTTATAAATTATATATATCGATAAACATGTTATTTATGTAATAGGATTAAAAATGGCATTACAATGATTAATATGAAAATATAGTTAAGATGAATGATTTACTACATATGTATAAGAGTTTTTATATTTTTTTCGACATTAATAAAAGTAAAAGAATTAATACTTCCGGTAATTTTATATTTATTTAAATAATATAGAGAGTTGAAAAAACTAATATTTAAACAATAGTGAAATTAAACATTACATAGCTTGGAACAGATATTAAACATTTAAATAATTTTAATTTTCTTTCTCTTAGATTTAAAATGCCACCTGCTATCCTTGGCTAGGTATAACGTCAACCATTATTCACTTTTAATTTCGATCTATCTCATTTTCAACCAACTACAAATCATCCACTCTCAATTTCGACCTAAATCGTAGACCAGTGTTTTGAAGCCATCGCAGAACTTTTTAAATAGTAAGTGAATTTTTAAAAAATTAATTCAATATAAATTTCGGAATATGTTAGTAATTACGAACATTTCGAAATTACATTTATTGGAGCATAGATTTTTATGCGAAAACTAATGGAATCTTTCTATATATAATTCGTATTATCTTTTCTTCTTTTACTCTTTTTTTGTTTCAGATTAGATGATCGAGGGACCGATCATCAAGAGACCGATCATTGTGGAATTTTTACACGGAAGCTCATGGAATTTCTTTGCTTTATATTCAGCTTCAAATTCGCTTTATATTCAGAGAGGATATATCTTCTTTCTTCCATACGCGAGTGATAGAGAAAACACTCACGCGCGTGGTGGTCGACATACGAGTGGATGTTCGCGTGAGATTAACTCTTACCAAGGGTTGCATTTTGATCTTTGAAATATCAAAATATAGACACGACTAGTCGTGTCTCGAGATGTCTAAAGCTGATGGTATCAGACGGTAGAGCTTTCTGTAAGCGAGATCTCACCCACTTCCTGTTGGCTAAGAAGCTTAAAGCTCGCGAAGCAGAAAGCTTCCACCTCGGAACGCGTAATTTAGAATAGAGACACTGTTAACCCGTGGGTCTTCAGATGCAGCAACTTCCACACGGTGAGACCTGAGTCGGTAGTATTTGCAACATATCGAAATCTTATGAAATGCAAGTATTACCGAACAAATGGCTGCACAAATGAAATATTTCAAGACATTTCGAAAATCTTTTTGAATTTAATTTCAATTAAATATTAAAGTATTTACATTTTACATTGTTAATCATACTTCAATATATAAATAGACTATATATAATAGAATTCTAAAATAATTTCTTATATAATGCAGGTACTATCGGCCGAATGACTGCATATATCAGTGCGTTTCCAAAATTTTTTCTTTCTGTTTTTAACTAAACATTAAGGTCTGTATAAGTCCTTGCAAAGAAAAATATCGAAAGAAAAATTTCTTAAAATATTTAATGAAAAAAATAATTAATTATCTAAAGTCGGTATAACAAATTTCTCTATTATCTATTTAGCGATCCCGTAGAATGATTATACGATATACACTCATGTATAATGTTGCATCAATTTAAGGTTATTTAAAATTCCGAGCATATATGTTTATGTTCCAATATAAAATTAATAAAAATAAATATCCCTATTAATTACCAAATATAATAATTTTCAATTTTTTCGAATAAAATAATTTATTCTACAAAATGTGCAGTAATATAAAAGTAACGTTCTTTTTCATTTATTTTAGACAAAAAAGTAAAGTTCGAACATTTTCTCTATCGTTATCGATTAATCCTATGCCCAATTAAATCTATTATGAATAAAACTTATTTATTTATTTTTTAATTTAATTTCCTTGTTATATGATACTTGTGATTGGCTCTTACTTTTCTTGCCTTGTGTTTTCACCATTATCATTGCACTACCAATAGAAGGATATTTAACATTACATTCTTATTGGTGTTTAGGTATCTATATACAAATTTAACGTATCAAAAACATGGCGGAAGCCTTTAGGTTTATAACGTGTCGACATGTGTAAAGCTTACTTTATTCAATCATTCTTTCGAGTTGAGTAGTATATTAAACTATGCGTAGTAGCAAACTAAATAAGAAAAGTAATATTGTTATTGTGTTTGTGCTTTAATATGTGCAGTTTTTTTGTCATTATAGGATAAGCTGTGCACATCATAAATTTATGAAGATAGGAGGTTGTATGAGAATATTAAAAACTTAAGTACGTTTTTTTTTATAAACGATGTTCAATACATAGACAAATTTATACACAGTTCGTTCATGTTTATGTTATCCTTGAAATAATTATTTCATCAAATAAAATAATAAATCGATATTGTTTTCACGCATGCATTCGCAAGGTTTAATTTCTATCACATTGTTATCCCATATGAAAAAGATTTTACATTTTTGTCTATTAATTTCATAAATATATATGTGTATATATGTATATATATATGTATATATATATATATGTATGTATGTATGTATATGTATATACACATAATGTTTATGAGGATATAGAAATCATGAAAATAAAAAAAGTAATATTCTATTAAATTGCTTTAATATTGAAAATGTATTAACCAATATTTATAAGACATTTTAATATGAAATTTACAATAGTTTTTGTTTTTATAATTTTACAAGGATAAAATATTTCAACAAAATTTATGTTTTTATTATGATGCATGTATTAATGATTATAACTGAAAAATTATATAAGAATTAAAAAAAATAATTGGAAAAGAAATGAAATAGAGAAGAGATTTAATATTTCTGAAATTGCTTTGTCATTTTACTTAACAACTTTATATTGCTTATTTCATCAATCTTAGGTCAAAAGTGCAGGAAAATATAAAAAATGAACTAAGTATCTCTAGATTTATTTAAAAGTAAGAGATTATGCAGAATTAGTGTCCTTGGCTCAAATCTAAATACATATACTTTTACATAAAGAGTTTATATTATGGTTTCAGATTTTAACTGGAGTATGCACTTTTTTTTACGAAGTATATATAACATTTTTCTGTTTATGAATGCTAAAGAATGCCACCAAAACAGAGGAAAATAGCTATTATGGGATATAGATCAGTAGGTAAGAGAAAGAAAGAGAATATTCTTTAAAAAAAAAATCAATTATGTACAATTGATTTATATTAATGTACAATTTAATTATATATAAATATATAGATCATTTTGATAATTTCTACTGTATTATTTTAAATCTTATTTTTTAATATTTACTAAATTAATACAAAATTTACAATAACATGATCAATTGATCTTACAGGCAAGTCATCATTAAGCATACAATTTGTCGAGGGACAATTTGTGGACTCATATGACCCTACGATAGAAAATAGTAAGAAGTATCTGCATTATGCTTTGTCTTATTTTTAATTTACCTTATATATTGTTTGTGTCACGTGCATATGTTGTGTGTTTTTTTTATATATTTTATTTCTGCACTTTATTTCTATACTAGATATCTAAAATGACATTATTAAATTTTGATGTTCTTATTTTGTTTATATGAGGTATATTCTTGTTTAACAGAGTATATATTTTACTTATATAAAAAATTAGATATTTGTATGTTACAGCATTTACCAAAAGTACACGAGTAAATAGCCAAGATTATGAGGTTAAACTAGTGGATACTGCAGGTCAAGATGAATATAGCATATTTCCAACTCAATATTCAATGGATATCCATGGTTATGTTTTGGTGTATAGTATAACTAGTGCAAAAAGTTTTGAAGTTGTAAAAATTATTTATGAAAAGCTACTTGATATTACAGGAAAAGTCCAGTATGTTGATGTTTTTTTTTTAAGTAATGATAACAATGGTTTGCTATTAATAATAATAATAATAATAATAATAACAACAACAACATAATAATTTTAGTGTTCCAATTGTACTGGTTGGCAATAAAACTGATTTGTATGTAGACAGAATGATAACAACTGCACAAGGTAAACAGTTAGCAGATGCTTGGCATGCAGCATTCTTAGAAACCAGTGCAAAACAAAATGAGGTATTTAATGTATTTTATTTAATGTAATAATTATTTAAGCATTCTTTAATATAAATTATAAGTATCTTATAATTTACTTACTATTTTTTAGTCTGTTGCTGATATTTTTCACACATTATTGATTGAAATTGAAAAGGCTGATGGAAATGTACAAGAAAAATCAAGTTGTGTTATTTCTTGAGCCAGGTAGCTAGCTAGATTTATCGCTGTAGTATAACATTAACGTATTAAACTTATTAAAATGCATTTTCATAGACTTGTTAATCATAAATTAAAATATCAAGTATATGATGATGCATTTAACATGATCATCATTTCTTATGTGCTGTATGAATAGAACACACTAAGAAATTATCTATTTTTAAAATGACATGTTACACATACATCAGAATATGTACAAAGAAATTAATTTGATCGATCATAGTTTATCATTTAGTTCTAATTCTTGATGATCAGATCTTCAGTTTCAAATAATAAGTAATTAATAATCATGCAAAGTAATATGTTCAGTTGTATTTTACTTTTTATGTATTAGTATAATCTCTTACAATAACTATAATGCACATGTTATTAAAAAAAAAAAAAAAGAAAAGAAAAGAAAAAAATATGAATAAATGAAATATTTATTTAATAGACATTCATAAAGAAACGAAATGTTCTGACCAAATTCTCTATAAGTGTTCTTTTTAAAAAAAAAAGTAATGATTTTTTCTTTGTTTTACACAGTAATGTATTAATAAATTTTCAAATAATTTTACTTTGGCCATAAAAAAATTTATTAAAATTTGACTAGCAAAATAGTCAAAATTTTATCAGTCAATTTTAATTATTGACTTATTTACCAAATTAATTGTAATTATGGGTATATGTAATAATATATATCCATAATTTGTAATTATGTACATTTATTGGCCGTAAGTGTTCCTACAATATAAGATTCTTGCTAGAATGGAGTATTGTATACATGATTGCAATTTTCTTTTCGAAATTCATACTAGACATAAATTATTCTTAGTTCTACATACTTGATTTCATATTGAAGTGCTATATCGATATCAGTGCTTTATTAAGTTGGATTGTAAATTATATTGTCAAATATATTTGTGATTTTTATAGAATCCTCCTCCATAATAT
The DNA here is from genome assembly GCF_905475345.1 of Vespula vulgaris. NCBI lineage: Eukaryota > Metazoa > Arthropoda > Insecta > Hymenoptera > Vespidae > Vespula > Vespula vulgaris. Next base: position 3,148,917 of record NC_066594.1, read on the forward strand.
AGGTAAATAGCTATATTACATAGTAATTCAATACATATTAATTGCGCAGCACTATTAATGGATTTAATATATGTGTACTATACATGCTAATTTCATGATATATCAAAAATAAACATTCTTAAATAGTTTTATAGCATGATTGTATCACTAATACCTTTCTTGCTCTAAAAGCATATGGATTGTATTAAATTTATTAAAGTTACAATATTATTCAATTTTCTTTACTTTCATATACTTTTATATGATAATATAAAAAATTTTATAATCTTAATCTCTCACACCTATATCCAAATTATTTTACATGTAGTGAATATATGTTAATAGAAAGAAGAATTAAAAAAACTAATTTCAGATTTTTGAACTATTATTTAATCAGTTCAGTAATAAATTTTGATTTGTTAATTTGTCTCTTAATCATAATAATATCTCAATATTTTATCTATCTTAATTTCATAAATTCTATTTTTTTTTATTTAATTATACATAAAAAAGAATAATAGATATAATAAAAAAAAAAAAATGAAGATTGCATTTAATAAAAAAATATGAATATAATCACACACATACGTACATATATGTCGATGTTTTTTCTTTAAAATACGCATCACTTGTAGGTTGAGTAGACCTACATGAATTAAGTCAGTACATTTATAAATGAACATCACAATGTCAAATATGCAATAAATAAATTAAAAAACAAATATTACAGGAATTAACATATTTATATCTATTCGTGTACCTTCATAAACATAAAAAAAAACAGAAGGCTAGCTTGCGTCAATACATGCTGTGTGGCGTGTAGTAGTTGGATAAGGGGATATTAAAAAGGAATCTCCAAAATAATATTCCAACATTATTTGATCAAGTTTCTTACAAATATAAACCCATGAAAAAAGTAAATATCAATGAGAGTATTAATTATTAATAATTGGATAAACTTTGTATTGTCGTGAGGTTTTAATTGTTCAGTGTAATATGAGTACTAACGTGTATTATTTTATAAGCAACAAATCAGGTCTTTGTTAAGAGAAACCAATTCTCTATCGCAAAAGTGCAAGTCATCGCTATTTTTATAACATTAGGATCGATATATTTTTGTATGTAACGGTTCTTAAAATAGTTGTCTGTAGAACTAATCCATGTATTTCTTGTGCGTTGATTCTTATAAACAGAAACAAACATACGAGCTTTGAGGTTACGGCTCTACGTTGTTAGAAACTGGAGTGATATTTTTACTACGTAATTGAAAAAATAGATTTTATGAGTTCAAATAGATTAACGAAAATGGGTACTGTTGAGACTGCACAAGAAGATACAGAAGTTTCAACATCATTGATTAAAAGAGTTTATTACGCTGCACGAGATGGAATGGCAATTGTATTGTATGGTCTTCTGAGTGATAAACCACCCGGACATATTGATTATCTTATTAATCAGGTAAATATATCCATATATTTTATCGATATAATGCCTATAAATGTTTATAAAATATATTATAAAAATTCTGATACTTATTCTATATTTTTACTTATGAAACAATAAAATTATTAATAAAATATGTTCTATATATTCTAAACATGTATATATAATATTAACTTTTATGAATATCTTAATGCTATATTTACAGAAAGTTTTGGAAGATGGACAAAGATGTACATCTTTAATAATTGCAGCACGATATGGACATGACAGGGTTGTAAAGATGTTGATTGATAAATTTAAACCTGATCTGGAACAAGAAGGAATTGTCAAATTTGATGGATATGTTATTGATGGAGCTACTGCCCTTTGGTGTGCAGCAGGTAAGATATTGTGTATCATACTTTAATTAATTGTTATTTATATTATTGTAGGTTTCAATGATTGTAGCGAGTTTGTAAATATATTATAATTTATATTTTAGAACTAATCATTCAATATATAACAAAAAATTTAATAATTCTTTTCAATTATCAACTAAATATTTCAATGCAAGAATATAAAGAAAAATACGTTATTATTGTATTAACTGTTGTGAATTGTTTAAATAACTTGAAAAAATTATTTGAGTAAAATTTAACAAGTACATAGCAGCCCTGATTTTTCCATTTCTTACTGAAACATTGTACAGTATACTATGTATATTTTATAATTATAAATACAATAATATAAATTAATGCCACATATACATGATTTTGCATAATATTGTGATTATATTTTTCATAGATATTTTTAAGTATTTTATTTAAAATTATTAATATTACAATATATGTATGTATGTATAGGTTTCTTTTACATATTGATAAACAGAAGCAAATTAATATGACCAATCGTGGCATTTTTTATAAGTGTTTTATTTATTGTCCTTTTTTTATGTTCATTCAGTGTAGCTTACTGTACAGTTTCAGGATAAAAATGGAGAAAACATGGCAAACGATACTTCCTCAAAACACTCAAATGGCTTTTTGTAAGTAATAAATTGAAACTGCTGGCTAAAAGGTTCTATTGATGAAGTAGTGTTATTATATTAAAGAAGGTATAGTAATAATTTAATCCTGATTAATGTATTTGAGCATAACTACACTTTTTTTCTATTGAATAATATCTCTTATTAATAAAAAATCTTAACACAAATATTGACACATTCTAATATATTAACTAAAATTAATTATTAAATATTTCATTTTTCAGGGGCAGGTCATTTAAATGTTGTAAAAACTCTTGTTAAAGCTGGAGCAGATGTAAATCATCCAACCAAAACTAATTCTACTCCTCTTCGAGCTGCATGCTTTGATGGACGGTTGGATATTGTTAAATATTTAATAGACCATGGTGCAAACATACATATATCTAATAAATTTAATAATACCTGTTTGATGATTGCAGCATATAAAGGACATTTAGATGTTGTTAGTATATTTCAAAGAATCATCTAAACTGTTTTAATAATTAATGAATATTAATACATTATATATTATTCATTTATGCTGTAGGTGAATTTTCTCTTGAAAAATAATGCAGATCCTAACGAAAAAGCTCTTTGTGGTGGAACAGCATTATATTTTGCAGCAGAGTGTGGTCATACACAAATAGTTTCTGAATTATTAAGTTATGGTACAAAAATAACAAAAAATGTGAGTGGTATGACTCCTTTGATAGCAGCTGCTGAACGAACGCGTACACCCGTAGTAGAATGTTTGGCAACTCGTACAGAGGTAACAAAACGGGAAGTAATTGATGCTTATGAATTACTTGGAGCATCTTATGCAAATGATAAAGATTGGTACAATTTAACATTGGCATATATGTACTTGCACAAAGCAATGAAGTTAAGGTATGAAATATAACTTCTTAATCTAATGGTTTAGTTTATTTTTTATTTTAAATTTAATTTATTATATATTTGTATAATTATAGATATAGTGATCCTAATGATATTGTGTATAAAGAATTAGGTGAAACAGTGAAAGCATATGAAAACTGGAAGGAATGTGATACATTAGAAAAATTAGAAAGTATTAAAAACAATCCCAATGCACTTCATATGGAGTCCCTTGCTATTCGGGAAAGAATATTAGGTAATATATATGATAAATATATGATTAATACTAGGTAACATGTATGTAATATGATAAATAAATATTTTTTAGGATGCAACAATCCAGAATTACCACATCCTATAATATTTAGAGGTGCTGTTTTTGCAGATAATGCAAGGTTTGACAGATGTATTGATTTATGGCTTCATGCTTTAAAATTAAGACAGTTAAATAATATATCTGCAGTGAAAGATCTTCTTCGATTTGCACAGGTGAATTAATTTACAAAGATACATGGAAATAATCTGCAGAATCTGCTATTTGAAAATAATCTGCAGAATATAAGAAATATAAATCTATGAATTATTTATAGGTTTTCTCTCAAATGATTCATGTTGGAGTAGATCTTGATTTTTCTCAAGTTATAAACGTATTAGAAGCATGTGTTACAGAATTGGGACGTAATAAAAGTAAAATGCAAAATCCGGATCCCATGGATGGTATTGACCAATATATTGTAAGTATAACAAAAGTAATTTATTTTTTTTTTACTATGTCAATTTAAAGTACTTATGTACATCTGAAGTTATCCATTTAGGAAGAGATAGAATCAAATATTACAACAACTTTATATATTTTAACAATTTTAACAAAGTTGATGACATTAAACGAAAAAAATTACAACGAAGCAGATGTTTCTAAAGCTCACTATTTCATACACAAGTTATGTGCATTACAAGTTAAAATGAGGGATGGTCAAACACTTTTACATCTTGCTATTAATTCTGAAACCCCAGTTGATGATTTTCATACTAATGATGTATGCAAGTAAGTTTTTTTTTTATGTATTAATATATATAAAATTACACAGATTAATTAAAGTAATTTAGTAATTCAAACATAACATTTTATAGATTTCCCTGTGCAGCTACTGCAAAGTTATTAATACGTTGTGGTGCTGATGTTAATGCAATGGATGATGAAAGAAATACCCCACTTCATGTTATTGTTTGTTATAAAAAAGCAACTAGGTATGATTATATATCCATTTGAAAGAAAAAAAATTAATTTTTTTTTATCGTACAATTGTCTTAAAAATTGACTAATTAATTTATATTGTTATAGTGATTTTATGACACTTTATTCAATAATTATGGAACTAATAGAGGCAGGTGCTCATATAGATACTGTAAATAGTAATGGGAAGACTCCATATGAATCCGTAGCAACGGGTATGTTATTTTCAAAGTAACACTACATAAACAATAATTTTAATGGCTAATGATGTTTATACACACACAGACACACACACGCATACATACATATACATATGTGACTAGAGAATATTTATAATTTTTCTCCAGGTGTGGCTGAAATAGTACTACGTACTCATACAAAATTGTCTCTAAAATGTATGGCGGCAAAAGCTGTAAAAACATATAATTTATCTTATTGTGGTAATGTACCACGTTCCCTGGAAAGTTTTATAGAATTACATGGACCTGGCCTTAATCAAGGCTGATTTATTTTTTGATCTCTCTGATTTATCGTGTGAACAATTGTATAAAATAATGCAAAATATTCCAACTAAACATTTGAAGTTAGTGTTATTAATGAATCCATAATTATATCATGGCAATCTCCTGTATATCCGTTTTCATATTTTGACTCTTCCTCTTCTACTCTTTTATTTTACCAGTTACTTTTAATGTTACAGTAAAGTGATGAATAATAGATAATTTACTAGTATAACTTACACACACATGCATCCAACTATTACCCAGTAATTGTAAAGTTATATATACATATAAAAAACAAGGAAAATATTTATAGATAAGCATTTTTATTTTATATAAAATTACATAGTACGTGCAATTTTCACGACTTGTACAGCGTTTTGTGATGATATGAAGTTCAATGAATGTAAAAAAAAATTAATGATAATGCTAATAATAATATTAACATTCGTATGATAATGCTTAATTAATGTTGATTAAATTGTACAAATCTAAGTTTGTTATCTACTTATTAGTAATCAAATAAAATATATGTATATTTATAAATAGAGATTCATTATTTTTTCTGAGAAAAATAGCATATATGTGAATTAATGACATCAATCTTAAATGGATAAATGCATATTTAACCTTTATTTTCTAAAAATGATATAATTTATTAATATTGACGTACATATAAACAACTACGTATATAAACATGCAAAATTGGAATTTTGTAATGTTAGTATAATATTCGTGAGAAATTTAATTCATGGAAACTGACCTTGCATTCAATGGAGAGTTGGTATAAACAATCATATCCTTATTTCTATTTTTATTTGTATTAAATACTGTAGCACCATGATGTTTTATAATGAAATATTATTTATAGATTCAATGAATTCGTAAAAAGCTTATATTATATTCTGTTATTGTATATTAATAAAAATGCATCAGTTGTCCAATCAATGTATCCGTATACCATGGTTGTTCTATAACATTACTATTTTTATCAATTGAATCTTACGTTCTATCATTATAGGTTATTTAATTATACATTTAGTACATTATTTTAACAAAGATATATACATTTGACAAAAATAGTAAGAAATAATGGCAACTGCCAAACAGAACTTCAAAAAATCGAAATGGGCATTAGATTTTTCTCACAAGTATGTAACCTTTGCAATTGATATTTTTGCTATAAATAATTATACAAAGTATATAAAAATGTAAATATTACTATTTTTATATAAATTTAGTCTCATATTTCTTTCATTTTTTTATAATAATTATCAACTATATGATAATACAAATAGTAATGATCTTTATAATTTAAATTTGAAATTGTAATTTCCAAAAGTAATGAATTTATTTTATATTATATTTAGAGGTTTTACTATATATTTTAATTTTTCATTAATAATAATAGAATACTTTGATATTTTTTTATAGGAATAAACAAGAGAAAAATACAGATATACCTTCTCCTCCAGGTTATACTCCTACAGTAGCATTATTTCAAAGTGTGGAATATCTTAGAGAAACAGATTCAAACCATTTAATAATTAAAAAATCATGGGATTTAGCTTTAGGGCCTCTTAAGCAAGTTCCAATGAATTTATTTATAATGTATATGGCTGGTAATTCTATTTCTATATTTCCTATTATGATGGTTGGTATGTTAATTCTTAGACCCGTCAAAGCATTGTTCACACTTCAACAAAGTAAGTAATACGTAATATGAAATTATATAATTATTTTATAAAGATATTGTCATATATATATTTTTAGCATTTAAGGTAATAGAAGGAACACATGCATTTGGCCAAAAATTTGTATACTTTTTTGGACAGTTAGTAAACATTGCTTTAGCATTATACAAATGTCAGTCGATGGGTTTATTACCAACACATGCATCAGATTGGCTAGCGTTTGTAGAACCACAAGCAAGAGTAGAGTATTCTGGTGGAGGATTTATATATATTTAATATTGTATCTATTTATTAATTAATAAATACAAAATTGTAATTGTAAAATGTTTATTTAAATAAATAATGTATTAGTCTAAATAAATAATTTATTAAAACATGAAGTAAAAGAAATATAAAAAAGTAAGTTTATGTATACAAATATTTCTACATTATTACAAGTTAAGAATGTTACATATTATTATATTTATCACATATGATATATTAATGTAAAGTTTATTTCCTTCTATAATCTTCAGCAAATTCTTTTAATTTTACTAGTATCTGACTTGGATCATCTATTTTTGGAATCTACAATATTTCGGATAAAATATTTTTTAATAATTTTAATGTATAACTCATTATATCAATGTATTGATAATTATCTTTTAGACAATTATATTATACTATTTGTTATTATCATACCTCATAATTCTGACTTAGATATAAACCAGTATAGACTCCAAGACTGAAACTTATCTAAAAATAACAAATACTTATAATAATAGTAATAATATATTTAAGCAATATCATAGTTATATATAACGTACTAAAGCTTTCAACATTTTGTGAGTGAATATTATTTTATATAAGAAACAAACTTGATCTTTTAAAATCTCTTGATATTTCTTCTACACTGTAGTATCACAAATAATGATATCAAATGATAATATTCAAATTATTAGGATTTATTTTTTAAATATAGCAATATTAATAAGAAAATAGTTTAAAGAAATGCTTTTCTTTATCATTAACAAAAAAAAAATCCACAATTATTGTGCTCTTGGAAGTTCACTGTTACAAAAATAAGTATCAATAGATGGCACTAGTAAAGATCTAATTCCAAGCGATTGTGTGATAACAAAGTAAAAAACAAAGAACAAAAAGATAACCTCTACCTAAAAACGATTATATTTTAAATGGAATTAAGGAAAAGTATGTATATTTTTACAGAGTATATGTATCCGACTCCATTTTTCTGTTCTTTTACTACCAGACTCACCTAATCAACATCTTGCAACGGGATTGGTGGATACCTGACGCGTCCAGGAAATTGAAAATCTCGTAGTGCCAATCCTAAGACAGTATGACCAGATAATAATTTTAGTGCAAATTGATTGGTTGATTCTGATATAGTTCTTATATCTAAAACAAAAGTAGAAAGTAGAAAAAATCAGAAGTATAATCAATATTTGTTATTAATACTACATTTGAACTTTACGGAGGATAGAAATACAATCTATGAGATAAACAAATTATCATGCAAAAACTTTTATTTGTATTTATATTTTGTACCTATATGTTAAGTGTGTGTGTGTGTGTATAATCTCTTTACATTTTAAGATCATATTCTTTCTCAGATTATTATAGTTCGAGGAAAGAATTTATTGGAATAGATGAAGTGAATTCTATTAAAAATTTTTTTCAAAATTATATTAATTTATGCTTTAAAGAATAACATACTTTACCATATGAGTAAAAATATTCAAATTTTTAATCTACAAATTTTTATTGTTACAAGTATTTAACAAAAAAAATATTTTGATAACTATTTATGAAATAGAAATAATGGGGAAATATTTATTTAATAATTCACCATAACTTTTAAGATAGAAAATTTATTTACACTTTTTTTTTTGAAATTATTTTTATATATTTATTTGTTATATAATCTTGACTCACGCTGTAAAAAGAGAAGTTGCCTGTGTGATGACAAGCTAGTTAGTGAAATAAGAAAATACCTATCTAATTTCATTAATAAAACTTCCAACGATTCTTGAGTTTTATATGGAATATTACTTTTTAATTATAAATAAAAATTAATAGATTACGTATGTGTATCTAAAGTGCCCGTTCATTTCGATGCAACCAATCAATACTTTTTCGAATTTACGTATGCTACTATCGAAATCGAAGCTTTATCGTCAGGTTAACTACAGGTAATTAGATTATATTGTGTAATATAGAGTATCTTTCAATATACCAATCGACTTCCATACAAATGATTTTCAATTGACATTGTTAAAATAAATTCAAGTGACATCATCGAGAATAAAAGATATTCGTATAAAAAAAATCGTATGTGCGAATATGAACATTTTCCTTACAACTTTTTTTCATATTTTTGAACTTTATTTTCGTAGGTATTAAACAGTAGTAATTAATTTTCATAGTTTGGACTAAAAAAGTATCCGTTTAGATAGTTTTTAAGTTTGTATATCATATTTTTAATGTTTCCAGATTTTCGTATAATAGATCGAAAAATTATAAACTTCGTGGGATCCATTGCACAAATGGTGTACCGCGCATGCGCAAGGGTCTACTAAGTCTCACTGCAACTGATGACTGCATCATTTTAAATTAATAGTACTGATCGCAAGGAAGTTTTGTACTGTTAATTACAGGTAATTAATATATTTTTTCTAACACCCTTATTTTATATGTCGTCGCATTCGATCGCCGAAAACGCGATTTTCTCGTGCAAATGTTGGCAAGTGGTGGCATCGTCTAATTTAAAAGATTCGCAAAAATAAAATCAGCGTCTTGGAACGTTTTCTATTTCGAATTCTCTGCTTATATTTTAACGATATCGATAATTTTCTCATCTACTAACGATTAATAATTTTTCATTAATTGATTGCGTCCGATTGTATTTCGGTTTAAATACATATACATAGGTAATCATACACATATACAGATAAATACATATATATATATATATACATACCATAGATATCTCTCTTATGGAAGATACACATTTGACACGTCCTGAGCACCATATATGCATATATGCACCATATACGCACGTAATTAATTTTCTGCTTTACTAATATCGATATAATATTTTTTAGCTTTTCAAGAAGTCTACGAATTTAGAAAATTCTACGTAATACGCGAGGAATAATATTAACGTGACCGCTCCACACGCACTGTTCCATACGACTGCTCCATACATGTGTCTATAGTTTAAAAGCTCCCCCCTCCTGTCCAATTGAAAACATATTCCTTACGAATTTCTTCCCTTCTACAAGCAGCCATAGCAAAACAAAAAGTAGTCGACCGTGATAAAATTTTATTATTGGTATGTTTACGTATATGTATGTGTATGTGTATGTCTGTACTTTTCGGAGAATTTTGGTAAACAAAACACATCTGTGTGTATATACGATGTACTCGGATTCGGAGAATTTGAAAAGTATTTGGAAAAAGTATATGTAAATAATTAAAGGACGATCGGAGAGTTCGGCCTTGGCATAACATTCTCAGTTCGTCCTTATTAAGGCATTATGTAGTTCTCCTTCCTATAAGCAGTCTTCTAGACGTGTTCAGACCTGCTCCTGCTTCGTTAATTCCGGTTCACGTTTACTAGCTTCTCATTTTCGTTATATATAATGTTTTATAAACTTGATTTAATCATTTATAGTTTATTAATCTCATTTTATATATTTCATATTAGATTTGTAACGAATTATATACTACACACTTTCAGCTAATTCGAGAGAAGAGGATTTCGTAGTGATAAATTATAATGATGTGAATTTACGAGTGTGAATTTAAAAATTCTTCCTCTTCATCTTCATCGACGGATGTAAAACTTCGCTTGGATACAATCACATGTAAGTACATTTTTTATTTTAATCATTATTTTTCGTTCATTGATCAAATCGTATTTTTAATCATTTCTATTCATTGAATATATCTTTTGATACGAGACATATAATTAATTTCTTTATTTTACAAGAAATTTCAAAACGTTAATTATTATTTATTGCGAATATTGTTTCAATAAATCTATAATACGATCGTTCAATAACTTTTTTACATTTTATTGCGTTTATGAAATCTATGGGGTACAACTTCAAAGATCGGAATATTTGGTAGCCTTTTGTACAATTCGAGCAAATGCGTATATCATTTTTTACGTATATTAAGACGAGTGGTGCTTTGTTAAGTCGTATTCAAGTGGTATTTTTTATTTATATCGTTTCATATTATTTTCATGTCCGTAGTTATAATCATGAAAATTATCTAGAAAATATAATAATGAAATATTTATACACGTAATTATTTTAATTAAAAGTAATAATGATGCATTATAGTCGAATGAATATATATCATTGTATTAATGTATAGATATTGACGTTGATTAAGAAATAATTTTATCTGCCATTATATTTTGGATGTAATGATACGTAATTTTAAAGGATCCGATAGGTAATAGTTTAAAAATTTGTATATTTCTGCTTATGTGTCTATGTGCGTACATACACAAAAGAAAACAAATCGATTATGTGTTTCTTAATTACTATTGGACATTCGAATTATATTCGACTTGCAGGTTTAGTTTCGAAAGGATCTGATTTAAAACACGAGTTAAATAATGCAACATATAAAAGTTGCAAAAATTGAAATTAGGTTTATACAGCACATACGTTCGCACGCAATAAAAGATCATCAAATTAATTATAGTGCACAATATATTATAACTGCTACAATTATCTTTAGTATGTAATCATAAATTAATTTACAATTAGCGTAATATGTTGATATATATTTTTATGTTATTTATTTATAAGTTAAATATATTATAATATTAGCAATGAAAAATATGATATCAACACAAAACAAGAAATATTTATTTGTTGAATAAATTGAAAATGATACATCGTTTTCGTTGATTATATTCATGTAATGCAAATCGTTAAAACTCTTTCATTAAATTTAACAGACGATCATATAATAATGTTTTCACGTCATTCGCCACAACAAAATCAAAATGAGAAAAACACTCGTACGGTACAGCTTCGCAAGTGACAAGATTAGGTAATCTTTTGCTCAGTTCAGTTGCATCCTACGTAAAAGTTAGATACGTAAATAAATATATTTTTAGATAATTTATCTAATTATTTTGAAAAAGTATAACCAAATTTAACTTACCTCCTCATTCGTCAATACGTCATTAATTCCATAAAATAATGCTAGTGGTGCAACAATTTTCTTTACGTCATAAATCGGAGGTTTTGCTTTTTCATAGTGAATAAGATTACCTTCGTACCCATAATCATAAGCTTCGAAATTACCTTATAATACAGACGATAAGATATATATATATATATATATATATATATATATATATATATATATACACATACATATATATTTCATTCACCGTAAAATTCAAAAAAGGTATCATAATAGTAATAATAACAATTATTATAGAAAGAAAAATAAAAAATGCACCTGTTAGATAATTTTGATAATAGTGAAATAGACTTTGAGTCGATACGCCAGCAGGTACATAACTCATAAGGTATGGTAATAGTGACTGTAAATGAGATATTTCATGTATATTATGTTATCGTGAAATGTACATGTAAACTTAATGAACGATCACACTAAGTTGCAAATATATTATATTATGAATAAATATATAAGAAATATCTATATTATTATTATATATTATATGTATGTGTGTATGTGTATATTATTAACTTACGGCATTTGTTTGTGCAGTATCACGTCCTGAAACTAGATAAAATATCGATGCACATATTGATTGAAAAATCGATTTGTCGTTACAGAGTTTGGTTCCTAATAATTTTATCATTTTTGATTGTGGTAAGATGTCATAAATCCCTTCTTTTTCTAATATTCTCTGAAAAAGTTTTTTTATTCATATAAATAATAACATATACATATCTATAGATATATATAAATAATTTTTATATATTCGAAAAGTATATAATACACATAATTAATATTGACCTTTAGTTTTGGAACGTCTTTCATAATACGTTGCAAAATTGGTGGAAATTTGTGTTTAAAGTAAGAAACTGGTGCTAAGCTTATAACTAATCTCATTTTATCATTGTAACTCGGTTTCATGGACAACATAACGTAGGAAACCGATGTACCCATAGAATGTCCTATATAAAATAATTTTTTCGATCCTGTATAATTAAGAACATAGTCGATGTACTGAGGAGTATCATGTAAGCCAATATCGTGGTAGCTGTTGAACAACAATCATTACATAAATGTATATAAATATATCATTAAAAAAATAAAAATAAAATTAAAAATAAATAATTACATATACGTACATAAATATATACTGAATATACAAAAAGTAAAATATAATAAAAAAAAATTCTATTACGTACAAAGAATTATTATTATTAGATTGATTAATGAAATTATATAAACTCGTTAAAAAGGTTGTCGATAATTTTTAATCTTTATATAGAAGATGATCTTCGGTAGAAATATACTGAACATTTTATTTCTTCGAAATGACGAGATAGATATTTCAAACAGTTAAAACGGCCTTTTTAAGATTTACAAAATTTTTATTTACACAATATTGACTAACGCTTATTTTGTTTTTACCTGAATTCCCAAAATTTTGGGTTGTCTGTCGTCAAATTGACATGAGATCTGCAATAAGTATTTCCTCGGAAATTTCCAAGCCAAACGTCATATCCATTATCAGCAAGTAAAATAGCTAAACGTATGTAAATATGAATAATTAATTAAGTATTATTACTTATAAAATTTTATTATAATATTTATCTATATTATTATTTATATTATATTTGAATTATATTACAATATTTATTATATTTATTATTTAACACATTATTAGGATAAAATATGTACGTATTTAAGATCTAATCTAATCACTTACGGAGATCTTTCTTAGGCTCAAGTAGTACCCATGAATCGGATGACGCTGTCATACCGTGTTGCATAAATACTACTCTCTTCTTTTCATTTTTATCTGATAAAGGACTATTAGGTATTCTATGGATTGTCAAAATGTAACCATCGTCTGTAATAACATTGTGCTCTTCGGCTGGGTATCCGTGACGTTGAACTAATCCAATCTGAAATCAGATATAATTTTATATGTATTTGTTTTAAGAGTTATGAAGAAATACGTAAATAATAACTTAGTGCAAAAAAAGATTATAGATGTCTGTGTATGATCATTTAATAAAAAATAAAGTAGTAAAGTATATTATCGAATTAATACATAAATATAAGTAGTATTAGAAGCAAACAGTTTATTACAATAAAATAATGCATTTATATTTATGAATCAAGTCAATATAACGTTGCATCAAAATATTTCAATAATTTTATTTAACAAAAAACTAAATTATATATATATTTTTTATCGTATTTTATTATAAAATATAATTGAGATAAAATATATTTGATAAAAAAGAACAAAAATAATACTAAACTCACGAAATCTAAGACAGTATCATCGCCATTAAGTTCTGATTCGCTTCTTACTTTCTTCAATTCATTTCCATTCGAAGAAAGAATATATTTTAGCAAAGAAAAAGATGAAGTTCTTCCCAAGTAACGATCGAATAATAATAGCATCGTTAAAAGAATCAATTTCATTGTTCGATTTGTTATATATAAAAAGTATAGATACATATCAATCTCCGCTATATCTTCCGAGAACAAAGTTGTATCTTCTATTTAAAATATGCACGATCGATTCTGCTTTATATATCTCTCGTTGGTACAATCAAATGATAATTACTATTTCATTTTCTTTGATTTGTCAGAGCTATCCATTTGAAAACACTTAATATCATTTAGAACTAAGATTTCAGAACTTTTTTCGGTTGCAGAATCGATCTTGTAAATTTTTAGAGCTGTTTATATTTTTTATTATTTGTTTTAATATTTATTTTATATATGTTAATACATTTTTATTTTATTTGTTTATTAATTATTTACATACACACACATAAATGTATTATAGATGTATATTAATATTTATATATATTTATAATAATAAATATATTAATTCTTTTTTTTATATATACACTTATATATAGTAAACAATAAATAATATTACCATAAGTGTAGAATATTAAAAAAAATATATTTTTTTTTATTAAAAAAAGGAAAATTATTTTATTTTTTAATCTTATTTTTTCAAATTTTCTACAAATATTCAAAAAATTTTTATTCTTCCAATTATGAACACTCAAGTAACTTATAATTTACTTACATCTATATGCATATGCATACGTATCAACATGTTGACTATTGTTTCGTAACACATTTATAGCGTGCAATGTAATTTCATAGTACATAAGAAGTTCCTGTTTAATCGTATTCTAATAAAAATGTTATTGTATGTTTTATAAACGACACCTTCGATTTTCTGTCTCTTTCTCTCTTATAACTAATAGTTTGTAATGATATGTTGCTAGACATCGTTTAGAAGTTTCTATTATTATTTCTATGTAGAGTAAAATGTTGCTAAATGCTCGTAAGTAGTACTTTCGACATATACTTTTTCTGCAGCAAATAATAAATAATTTCACACATTTCATTTAACCTGCATAATATTCCAAAGTTTCATCATAATCATCTTTCAAAAATAAGTCGTAAGTATCCTCTTGATATTGTATTGCTGCCTGTAATAAAGAATATATATTATTAATTTGTTTTTAAATATATAAATAATATTAATTATATCTATATATAACAGATACAACATATATAATATATATGTACTTTTAACAAATTCTTTTCCATTTTATCTGTTTCATATATTTCGCAGAGTTCTTCATATTCTGATTGTTTATCATCTATATCTGTGTCGTATCTATTAATTACACTCAACAGTTGAGCTTCGGTTTTCAATCTATAAAAATTAAATATACAAGTATTTTAACTAATTAATAAGGATATAAATATAAATATTTTTAATTTTCAATAATATATTTTAAATCGTATTCATTATTAATGAATATGTAGAATTAAAGTAAATTACCTTCTGTTATTAATATCTGATATCATTTTGAAATTTGCAGTTTTTATCAAATCAAATTCCTTTTTGATTTGATCTAATTTATCATGTAATTCGTCTCGTTTTATTTCCCAATTTTTATAAAGAAAATATTGTTTTTTTTCGTATTTATTACTGAAAAGAAAAAAATCATTTAATCGTAAATTAGTATAATCGTTATGACATTATAGTAAATTTACCCGACATTTTGTAAATCTTCTAGACATATTTCATTTAATTTATTAATAATTAATGTATCAGTTTTGTATTGTGTCATAGTACTTTCCATTTCCTTTTCTTTGGCTTCTCTCTGCGTTTCTAAATTTGCAGTAAGTTCTAATAGCATGAAAAAAAATTTGTTTAACATTTTTTTTATATACGAAAATATTTTGTATTGTTTATTTTATGAACAATTCTTTTTTACTAGACATAACAAAATTTAATAAAAATACATTGCGATATAGTAATTACTTTTTATTTCTTCAACAGCATTTTTATCACGAAACCAAACATTTCTATAATGCATATTTTTAATCATTTCTTTTTCTGGTGTTAATTGCATTATTGTTATAATATATTCCATAAAATAATCTATATAATGTTTAAAAAGCAATGCCTGCGCTGAAGCGTTCATCTGATATGACGCAGCCGCTTTACGAATAATGGGGTAACTATACAGTATCTAATTAAAAAACAATCTTTTTTTATAAATGATCTCATTTTTATTTTTTTTTATTTTATTAATAATTAAATAAAAAATACCTTGAGCATTTTGAAAACCATAGTATCCGTAATATTTTCTTCTATAGTATTTTCTTCTAACGCATTCATCGAAGATTCGTACAAAGATTGTGAAATTCTTGAGTTAGCTAAATGTATTAATTATTTAAGAATGATATGAAAATAATTACATAAAAATAAAAATATCCGCAGTCTTGATTATTGCATCTTTGTAAATAATTTTGATATAAAAAAAATTTTTATTTACATAAACGTGATTGATTTTCTGTATACGTTCGATCAGTAAAAAATACAATATTGTTTACCAACTCCATTTCTTCTTCGGTGAGAATTGATTGTAATATGGAATTTTCAATTAGTAAAGGTACTATAATCTGTAATTATGTATAATTATTGCTATAATAAAAAAATATGTAAAAAATTATTACTATTTAATATATTAATTATTTATGAAATGTTAAATTTAATGAATTAAATAATAGTAGATGATAATTAATGAATTAATTCATTAATTATTATTTAATATTATTTACCACTAATTGAAATTTATCCATGGTTTCATGAAAAATTTGCTTAATAGAATTAAGGATCGAATGCAAACCATTTTTCTTTGGTTGCTTTTTAAATTGTGACGTATCATTCATTGTATCATTCTTCTTCCGCAATTTTCCATTTTCCATATTATTTACGTTTGTATTTACAGAGATACGACAGTATAATTTATCTTAATAAATTAAGTTAATGTGAAAACTAATATCACAAGTATCGTTTGAAATATGTCACCGTAACATTTAAAATAAATTTGTATCAGTAGACGAATTATAAATTACAGTGACATCTATAATAGGACATTTCTGAAATAATGGTTTATGATTGGTTGTTCTTCAATGCAATATTAATTAGGCTTTAGTGAAAGTGAAATATTACTTACAAAATATATTTTGCTAGCAAATAATCTGATAATTAATATAACAATATAAAAGAACATTTATAACGAGTAAACATTGAAAATAAGAAATATTTTTTTAAAGTACGAATATACAAGTGAAATACTATAGGCTAGTATTGACCAATCACGACAAACCTTTAAGCGATGTAAGGTTATCTATATAGATGGCAGTTTAAAATAGAAATCAAGCTTGAAATCTTTTATGTACTACTGTGATTACATGTATTATACGGATCTGTCTTGACTAAATGATCCCAACGAAAACAATCTAAGAAGATTAATCGTATAGTGATTTAAAAGCAATTATTGATGTATTTATATAGGGATTTCCTATTATTATAAAAAAAATATCTTATAATGTTAACGCGTTTGTATATATCGATAATAGCAGTGTGTTGAACTTTGAAGCTTCGAGCGCGTTATGCACACTCGGTAATAAATGTGATTATCGTGTAACTCGTAATCATGAAACGTCCAATTTATATTTCGAATGTTGAGCTTCGCATTTATAACGGTTTCGTGTACTTCATTGGACTAGTCATATAACGATTTCTTTTGACAAATAACATTTGTAAATCGTTCATTTGTATAAATTTTTCAAAGTGGCTCATGTTGCGAGCGTTCACAGTTGGGGCAAAATTGGTTTAAAAGCAGAACTCACAATGGTGATACGGTAACTAATCTTGACATTTTATATGTACATATCGTATTGATAAGGTTTCGTTACTTTTGTATGTTGCAAATTAATGTGAAATATGATTAAAGTTGTTTTCTCTCTGTTACAAAACACATGAGAAATAATAATGTAATATATTTTTTAATAATTTTTTTTATTTTTTCGACAATAAATATATATTATTTTATATATTATATGTCTATAATTTTACTAGAAGTCTATGAATTTAAACCTTACCCATTTTTAATTAATATAAGAAAAGAATTAATACAAAGAAATATATGGTTGATAAAAAGAAACTATATATACATTGTGAGTAACATGATAATTAAATAATTTAATTAATTCATTTATATTAATATAAAATTTACGTTTATTCTTTTTTGCTTTCTTTGCAATAGATATATTTATTAAATTAAATTCATACATATTTGAAATAAATGTATTAAAAAGCATATATATATATATTATATAATAATTAATATAAAAAATAGAATATAGATAGTATCTGAACTATTTCAGATCGGATGGGGGTAGTAGCGAAAGTCCATTGCTTGTGGAAGAAGGAGAAACTCTTGGTCCACCTCATAGTCCACGTAACAAACATCCTCATAACCGACCACATGTGAATCCTCATGAATGTCATAGTCATCGCCATGATAAACCAAAGCAGCTAGTAAAATATGGAGAATTAGTTATTCTTGGGTAAAAAAATATAATATGATTTTAATATATATATTATTCATATATTTAATATGAATCTTTAATTATTGAAGATAAATTATATTAATCATAAGCAGTATTCAAACTTTATTAAATAGAATAGAAAAATTGTGTTTGTATTAATGTATTTGATCGTTATTATAGATATAATGGATATCTTCCACCTGGTGATCGTGGTAGGAGGAGAAGTAAATTCCTTTTATTTAAAAGACCAATACCAAATGGTGTTAAACGTAGTAAACATTACATTGTTAAAACTCCTCACAGTTCACAAGCTATTCTTAATACAAAACAGCATTCAATTTCATATACACTTTCCAGAACTCAAGCTGTTATAGTTGAATATACAGAGGATGAAGAAACAGATATGTTTCAAGTAAGTTTCAATGAAGATGAAATTAACAAAGAATTACATCATATTTATCTAAATAAATTTGTTATATTTTTATTTAAATATATTAATGCATAGATTGGTCGTTCATCTGAGTCGCCAATTGATTTTGTTGTAATGGATACATGTCCTGGTGGTAGTGAATGTGGAACTGCAAACGAAGGCCGGGTTGCTCAGAGTACAATTAGTAGGTTTGCCTGTAGAATTCTTGCTGATCGATCAAATCCTAGAATTGCTAGAATTTATGCTGCTGGTTTTGATAGTTCTAGAAACATCTTTTTAGGGGTAAGATTTGTAATGGGATTATACATTTTTAAATCTAGAATTCTATGTTAAGGGAAACATATTTCTATTGTATCTAGGAAAAAGCAACAAAATGGCAAGAAAATAGAGAAATTGATGGTTTGACAACTAATGGTGTTTTAATAATGCATCCACGAGGACAATTTTGTAGTGGAGAAGCCCAATGTGGATTTTGGCGAGAAGTAAGTGTTGGAGGTGGAGTATTTTCTCTTAGAGAGAGCAGAAGTGCTCAACAAAAGGGAAATTATGTAGAAGATGAAAATAATATTTTACAAGATGGTACTCTTATTGATTTATGTGGAGCTACATTACTGTGGAGATCAGCAGAAGGTCTTGCAAAATCACCAGTAAGTAAAATCTTACTGTGTTAAAAACAGTAAATTTAAGAATGTTCTTTCGAGATAATAAATGTGATTTAGTACAGACACAGTAAAAATTTTGCAAGTGTCTTTTTTGTTATATTTTTATACTTTTTGTTTGATAACATTATTTATTTTATAGTTTTATAAATATAAATTTTAACTAATATTTATGTGTCAGTAAATATTATATCGATATTCTATAATTGTATTTTTTATAGTAATATAAAAATACTCTATAATAATATTTTTTATAGACAAAACATGATTTAGAAGAATTAGTTGATGCTATAAATGCTGGTCGGCCGCAATGTCCTGTTGGCTTAAATACTCTAGTTATTCCACGTAAGGCAGCATCAGATACAGCTCAACAGCAACCATATGTTTATTTAAAATGTGGCCATGTACAAGGTCATCATGATTGGGGACAGGAAGAAGATAAAGTAACAAGAAAGTGTCCAATGTGCTTGGTCGCTGGATCAGTAGTGAAACTTACAATGGGAATTGAACCTGCCTTCTATGTTGACAGAGGCCCACCTACTTATGCATTTAGACCTTGTGGACACATGGCTACAGAAAAAACTGTGAAGTTCGTATTAAAAATTACATATAAAAATAATATTTTTATAGATCATATATAGAAAAGATTTTTCTGTATATATTTTGTATATAATAGTTTGTATAACATAAAAGTATAAAAAGGCAATATTAATCTATATTTATCTGCAGATATTGGGAACAGGTGGCAATACCACACGGTACAAATGGTTACATCGCGATTTGTCCCTTCTGTGCAGTTCCTCTTGAAGGTTCACCTGGTTATATAAAACTCATTTTTCAAGACAATGTAGATTGAAAATACTTCCTATAATTTCAAGAAAAGTAATCTATAGAAATAATTTATACTACTTAAAAACTACAAGGCTTATCAAAATCAACAATCTTCAAATAATTTAAATATTTGCTTTCGTTGAAAATTTTGTTCTCTAATAAGTCTATATAAAAGCAGTTGTACAATACACTTTTCTTGTTATTATGTACATGGAGGTTGTATAATTTTTAATTGTGTAATATATAAAGATGAACGTAGAAGAGAAAAGTTCAAACAATATCGAATTAGAATTCATGAATTATGTTTACTATAGTATGTAATAGTTTATACTCGGACGTAATTTATTATTAAATTAATAATTATTTCATTATTGGATATTTAATTATGGCATTCCTTTTTTCACCAAAAATGATAAATAACAGGAAACAATACTCTTATTATTATATCTAAAATATTTAAATTTATAGAAAATATAATTTAATGAAGTTATGTTAATAGTATTTTGCTTTAGTGTAGGTGGATTATTACAAGAGGGAAGCACAATGTTTATGTAACGATATCGATCTCTTTTAGCTCATTTAGATAAATTTAAGAATGCCATGAAAGTATAGAAAATGAAAAAGTTGTAAAAGGTACGAGGTCCTTACCAAAAAAAAAAAATGTAATTATTTGCTGACTGAATGTTACTTATCTTATATATCATATTTATCTTCGATTAAAGAGTAATTTTTTATCAACTATAAATATTTACCAGTTTATTATATACTACGCTTTCCACGAAGATAATAAAATTTCATACTTAGTTATTAAAGATATCTCATTTAAGTAAGTATATAAGAATAAAATAATATCTTCAAATATAAAGTTTTTTTCTAAAGATTATATATATATATATATATATATATATATATATATGTATGTATGTATGTATATATATATGTATATCTTGAATAGTTAATATATAAAACAAAATCGCGAATTAGAGTATAAATAACAATATATTTATAACATTTATAACAAACAGATGTACTTACAATGACAGTCTGTAACATAAATGTATATCTTAGGTGTATGTACGTAATTATTTAGTCATCTATAGGATATAATCAGTCGCGCATCAAAAGGACACAATCTCTTATTTGAGGAAGCAACTTTTGAGTGTTTAGTAATGTAAATGCATCATTATTACGAACAGTTAAATAATTGATTGTTAGTGTTGATTTTTAAACAAATCTTATGTCAATGAAAGTTTTTTTGTGCAGAGAAGTTTCATACATAGAAATTCTTTAAATAATTATCCTAAATTATGATTAACTTATTTTAACTTACATTTAGTTTGAATGTACCTATCTATTATCATTCATTTATCTGACCAGTAATGTTCTCTTAATCACAAATAATGAACTAATAATTTTACAATCGCACGTTTAATATCTAAGTATTATATATAAGTGTAAATAAGTGTTCATAATTCAGTACTAGATCCACTACGACGAACATAGCGATTGAAATAATCAGGTCGCCAACATTTACAGCTTCCTGGTATTAAAAACCAGTCATAATATAATCGTACCTACAGTAAAGGTCAAAAAGATTAATTATGAATTTAATCAAACATATACAAGTAATTGTTACTTTTCTTTTTATAAATTTATGCCTAGTAAATTACCTGGAAACAACCCATTTCATCTACACCATCGCAGTGATGCTGTTGAGAACTGCCACTATTACGTGCTTCATTTTCACCTGCACGTTTTTGCAAGTATTGTTGATAATTTTGGAAATCATGTACAGGTGGTGGAACACCGACAACAGGATCTCTGGGACCTGGAAATCTATCAGACTGACTCCCTTCCAGAAAAGTCTCTGGATAAAAAATTTCAGCTACTAGTAAACTTGTCCATCGTGGTGAAGACAAACAACCACCATCTAAGTAATGACATCTTGATTGCCTACATAATTATTCGTTATTATTTTTAATAGAAGTAGATGTTGGGTCATTAATGATAGTTTTAAAATTATAATTAAAATATTTTTTATTATCACTTACATGCATCGAGTAACTTCAATTGTTTGTGTAAAGTAACCCTCATAAGGAATTTGGACAACATAACGCCAAACTCCTTGATAATTTTTTGCAAAAACTGGAGTAGCATATTCTACTTTTGCTGGGCAAGGTGTTGGTGGTCCAGTATATTCAGGTTTTTCTTGAACAGGATTTCGTTGATGATATTCTTGTGTTGAAGGTTCATCTCTACGTTCTGCTGCTGATGCTGCCAATGGCTCACCTTGAATTGCTTTGTACAACATACAGACCCTAGGTAAAGATATTTTAAAAGATAATTTTTTAATAACACTAAAAATATATAATACATTCATTATTATAAACCATCAATGCAATCAAATAACATACACTCCACTACCATTCTCACAAAATTTGCGACCATTACGATTTGCATTATTATTTATATCAGAGGATCTTTTATTTCTACTTCGTTTTCGATCAGGATCAACTCTGCAATGAAAATAATATAAAATAATTTTAGTATATTAAATATTATTGTATATTATTATATATATATATATTCTTTACTTACGAATTTTGCACAGGTTGAATTTTGGCCACTTTTGGTAAAGATTCATCTGCTTTTAAAATTGGCAAGGCTTTACTCAAAAACTTGAGAGTATGATTTTTTATTAAAGTGCTATAAATACGTATATTAAAAAAAAATATAAGTATATATAAAAATATGTATGTATATTTAAAAAAAAAAAAAAAAAAAAAAAAAAAGATTATACAAATAATTATATTAATATTCCACATTTTACTTACAATGGATAAGAAGATCCATTTATATATTGTTTCATTGGATTTTTAGGTATAAATCCTTTATTCAAATCACCACAAATATTATACACAGATGCATATCCCTTTCCTTTTCCAGTATCTAAAAATTATATTAATCAGTTAATATATCAAGAAAAATAAATATCAAATCTATTTATAGAACTAGTAAAAAATTTAAAGATTAAGTAAAATAGTTTTTTACCATGACATTCTTTATCACTTTCAACATATGGTGGTGATTTAACTTTAGGAGGTTCAGCATTTGGTGATTCAACAAATGCATAATACCCTTCAGGAGGTTCTTCTTGCATAGATACATCAATATTATTGGTCTTTGTTCGTTTAGTAGTATGATATTCTTCAGCAAAAGTTAAGATACATGAAATTAATATCTGAAATTAAAAATAATTAACAAATTAAGTAAATAAACTATATGAAATAAAATAATACTCTGTTATTCTATATTAAACTTAAACTTGAAAATTGTTTTTTTTAATAATATACTCATTTTGAAATATTTCTAAAAAGAAAAACATATTCTAATCTAAAATCGGGGTCATTATGTATATCTACTTTCTACGGTAAGTCTCTACCTGCGCGATACATACGGGTCATTGACGGCATTCCCCGTTAGTAAACACGTTATATGCATTCAATCTTAACGGTACGTGGTCCATCAACTACATCGTTTGATGCTCTAAATTAAATATTTTTGCTTATTTGCAAATGATCTTATCATTTCTTTGATTAAATTAATCTTACGTTATATACTAAAAAATCGCTTACCTTCAGAAAAAAGTATTTATTTTTTTCTCTTTATTATTTTAAATTGTTGATATAAAAATTTAATATAGTAAAAAGAAATAATTGAAAAAACAATACGCAATATGAAAAAAACATAGTGTTACATAATATTGTAAATAAAATTTTTCGTAATATATCTAACCTACTTTCGAAATATTTCGAACGTTAGAAAAGTATGATTATGTCAAATTTTATCGTCGTTACAGATATGAGAATGAAATTTTCAAATTGGTACCAATAGAATCAAAAAATGTAATAAATTTTTAAAAAGTAGCGTAATCATTGCACAGTTTTTAAAATATCATTAAACAATGTAAAACAATATTTCATAAAATACGTTTCTTTTTTTCTATACATTTTATACTAATTAACTTATGTCACATCTAGTTTTTTTATAGTAATATTTATAAATATAAATTCGATTATGTATCCTAAAATCTATATATACGTTAATATATTTCTTTTGTATAATTTTCACGCGCGAAAAATTAATATTTTGAATATAAAACATCGTTTCGATATTTATCTTTAAAACATTGATTATTAAATATATTGAAATTCTTTATATCTTTGAAATATTCTTATTCAATTATCTCTTTTTTTCAAGTTACGAGTAAATTATAAATAAATAAATTTAAATAAAATAAAATGAAATTAAAATGAAATTAAAATAAAAAAGAAATTATTAATACTACCATTTTAATTCTCAATAATTCTACATCTTGTCTGTTGTAATGAACTAAAATTTATATTCGTCACTAAACACGTAACACGTACAAATTCATCGTGTTAAATAAGAATAAAAAAACTTCAATATAAATAAAAAAAAAAAAAGGAAAAAAAGAGATAAGTAACACATTAATTTCGAAGAATATCATTTTTAATTTTACACAAAATATTTAGAAAATTATTTATAAAATACGATAGGGGCACTTAAATGATTGAACTTACGAGTAATAAACGTAGTTCCATTTTAATAATATTAACGTTGAACAATATAAAATAAGCAAAAAACAAACTGTTAGTTAAGTTTAGCAGAGAAGATGTTACTCGTTACTCGGTCAACGGTTATAGGAAAACTGAATATCTTAAACTTGTAGCCTCGGATAGCTCTGGCCGGTTACCTTCACCCGTATATTTTACCGGTGTGAAGTCGTGTTCAGGTTGAAGAAAAAAAAAAGAATCTCTCAAGGAAGAATAGCGGTCAACAACATGCTGCATAAGGATATCGATATTCACTAACTCTTTTCCTCTTTCCTTTTTTGTTTTCTTGTCCGATCGATTATCGATCATAGATCCGCTATATCGCTAATGTATGTAACAATAAGTAAATAACTAGTGATAGGCACATTGTTCTAAATTGATGTGATTTGTGTCAGTGAATATATTATTAAGAGAATTATTCTTTCCACATAAGATTTTCTCGAAATATCTGTAAACTATAACTATAACTATAAAAGAAACAATTATTTCTTTGCAGATTTATCGAAATCAATATTATCGATACTAATGGTTCAAACGATACTCGGTGATATTATTAGTTTAGTTTATTGAAGAAAGAGTATGAAATTAGAACGTTTCATCAAAATAATCTATGGAATTTGATTTTTTCTTTGACATTCTCTTAAGGTTAAGAGGAACATGTCGAACGAGTTTATATTTAATTAACTGAGGTTAATAACCTCTTTGAAATGATCATGGAAAAGTATATGTATATATGTTCAACTCTTGGAGTTGGTCAAGGTCATCCGGCAATTGACATGTCTTCGTCAGGAATATACAGAAGAATGTGGATTGACAAGCTGTTAACGTAATGGAATGCGGTAACGGGTCCTTTCTTTATATTATCATGCAAACCTTACACAAGCGTGTATGGAATCGTAATACATTGACTAATATATAGGTGTGGTTGTTTCCATTAAAAATTTCGTACTTATATAAAAGTTATTCGTTGAAATTAAATGAAGAGAGAATAATACGAAATTGATCATATTTGAAATAGAAAATAAAATATCTGTTTTCTATTATTTTTTATAAATGAAGATAAGGTAAGTGATTTCACTTAACGACTGTCGATAATACATAAAAATATTGCATCGGAGACATCTATTGTGTGTTATTTGAAACTGTATATTCATTTCATTATCAATCGAGTTTAAATACATAAAATATAATGTTTATAACAATATCGTATAAAAACAACATTATATTAACAATAATAACATCGTATAAAAATAGAAATATATAAGTACATATTTTTCAAAAAGAACATTTTTTGTATACAAAAATTTGCTATGTAAATTGCCATTTTTAATCTTGTTGAAGAGAGATTAAAATAAAACGTAATTATATATATATGTTTTTTTTAAACATTTTTTTATATACGTGTGTGTACGTGAATTTATATACAAATATTTATATATAATTTTGCCTTATTACATCAGTTGTGTAATGTTACTCTTTCTTGATTGCATAGTAAAATGCATTAAAAAAGTCTCTTTTAAATTTGTACGAGCTTTACTTTATATTTAAAATATACAGTTTTATTAAGAGTAACACACACTTTCCATAATTACATTATACTACCCATATATATATATATATATATATATATATATATATATATATATATATATATATATATAAGTATGTTTAATGATAAGATTTAATATTTTTTGCTGTCAAGGAAGAAAACCATGAATAATTAACGTGCATTACTCCGATTGCAGGGGAATAAAAAAAAATATATATAGATATATATATTTAATATATTTAATAGATAGACAGAATTAAGGGAACATGCGGTTTACTACGATCTTTTTCTAACTATCGTGGCTAGTAATCATTTCGTTTGAAGCTTGCTAATTATGCCATAACATAGATGGTGGAGACATGTGTTTGTGAAATACGAAGACGACCCGACTCACCCGGGGGTATGAGTTGCCCTACTTTCCCCTATATTAATTTTATCTGCATACAAATACTTCATGATTTCGTATCTTCTTTTCAAACACAATTGGATATTTTCTTTTTTCTTCTTTTTATTTTTATTTGTGACTATAGGTATATTAACATATTATTTATTATTCATGTGTCTGTAAGACATTTTTATTCGGAATGCTTTTATTAGCTATTACAAAGGTGATGATTCTTTTGATCGGTACAGATAATGCTCGATAAATCATATTTAGATCATCTACGGTATTGATAATTTCAACAGAAAAAGATCAAGGATGATCCTTGATTTCTCTTGCTCCACTTAAACTACTTACGGTCCTATTTCTTCATCTGCCTTTCATTTGCATCATACACCAGTAATCGTTTTGTGTAGTTAAATAGAAGATGAAACCAGTTACGCCGTACTTCAAGTTGCATCATAATCGATCATCCGAAATATTATTCTGAACTTTCGCCTGAGAGATCTAAATAGATCATCTGATAAATAATATCTTTCAAACGAGAGAGACTGTATCGCGGCAATATTTTAACACGAAAATGAATTTCTGTATTTACGTAAGTTTTACACGTAAAGATAGTATTAATGCGCGTTATACATTACTTTTGTTTCTTTATCTTTACCTTTCATTTATTTTTTCAGAAACATGACGAAATGTTTTTTAAAATAAACAAATTTTTTAATTTAATGATAGTTCTTAACTATTTTAACTGTGGACTTACACAGACACGGAGACCTATACACCAGCAAGATAGAAACGTGTACAATTTACATTTGTAAAATATACGATAAACGAACGGATGCTTGATATGAAATTAATTTATATTTTTTTCACAATTATTTTCATAAAATGAACAAAAAATTTTTTTTTTGTCATTTAATAATATATCGATAAATTCACTGTACACACACGTAGATGGATATGTCGATAATCATTCTGTACTTATGGATGAGCCAATGAAATTACGTTTCCTTTTGAAAAATGATAGTAAATATTATTATCTTATATTATTTGGTAATATTATTGACGTAAGAGGGTTTCTGAGATGTACGATTATGCCGGAAGAGATCGTGATCTTACAATTACGTCGAGATTTCGTTTCTTTCGTGACGCGAGTACCCTAATCGACAGGTCGAAGTCACGTGCGTAGGCCCAATTAAAATTTAAAGCTATTTCACTCATCCACTGAACGTCTCATCCCGTAATTCATCATAGAGTGAAGGGAATATACGTTCTTTTACGCCTCCCACATCTACGGTTGCTCATCCTAATGCAGGGAAGGATATGTATACGCAACACACTAAGGATAAACTGTAACAAAGGATCAGCAGACTATATAAACTCCGCGGAGCATCATTTTCTCAGTCCTCATAGAATCTTCGCTCATACAGCAATATGAATTATCACGAGGTAGGTCATTTATGGATTATATAAATACGGATTATTGATGATAAATAATATTTTCTTGCAAAATTGAACGGTATAACGATCGACAAGTGATTTAGAATTTTTATCTTTCAAAAATAAAAAAAAAAGGAAGAAGCAACATGTATATATTCAAATGGGATTAAACTACAAATTTATAGAAAAAACAAAAATTACTCCTTAATCGTTCATTTTATGTGCCAATACAAATTTAATACCACAAGTAAAAGTTACAATTATTGAATGAAGGAATTGCTACGATTTGGATTATTTGTTAAAATAGAAATCATTACAAAAAAGAATTGAAACTAATTACATTGCTATTTTAATTCGTCAATTAATAATTCGCTAATAGACGAACGGATATGATGAGTTAAGATAAATCGAACGGTTTAAACGCGTTAGTAATCAAAGTAATTACAATTTAATTTCGATTGCAGTGTATGACAATTGTCATAGTACTATCGTGTATCGGTAGTAATGTACTTGCTGGACTCCTACCGGGAGGTGGTGAAAGTGGTGGGTATCAATACAGACCAGGTAGCGGATTCAATGATAGATTCGGCGGGGTAGGTCTTGGCAGAGGTGGTGACTTCGGTGGATCAAACTTTAGAGATAGACCTGCTGGATTATACGGAGCACCAGCTTTCGGAGGGGATGGTAATCGTGGCGGTGGTGGTGATTTTGGAGGACCATCTTCGACTTATGGGGCACCTGGATTTGGTACCAGTGGTAACAGAGGATATCAAGGTGGTTTTAACGGAGATTATGGAAGGGTATGAACGGTCTTTAGTATATATAAAATACTGTTACATAATTTTAATTAATATTATTTTATTGTAATAATAATATATGTAATATGATATAATAATAATTTTTATATATAAAATACATAAAATATTATTACAATGAAATAAACGTATTGAAGAATATATTTAGTATATATAAAATATTATCTTTATGAAAAGAGTTTATAAAAGTTTTAAAATGGATTATCTTATAAAGACCGTACTTTGCCGTTCACATAATAGAATTAAAAAAATGTTTCGTTGTAATTAACAGCCTCAACCATACAATTTCCAATATCAAGTTTATGATCCACCCAGTGGAAATGATTATTCCCAACGCGAAAGTAGCGATGGAAATCTTGTGCAAGGAGAATATAGAGTTCTGTTACCCGACTCAAGAACTCAAATAGTTAAATATACAGCCGACGATGCAAACGGTTACAATGCAGATGTTCAGTACGAAGGTCAGGCTCAATATCCACAAGGTATGACAATTAATTAATTTCAATGATCTTAATCCGAGTTTTTAATTTGATTTTATTTTAATGCGGTCAATGAGTTTTTTCTCCTTTTTTTTTTTCTTTTTATAAACAGATGGTAGATATGGAAATAATGCTTTTGGAAATGGAAACGCTGGAAGTAATCAATATTTACCTCCACGTGGAAATTACCGCAAATAAATAAGATTATGTACTTTATATTGATGTACTCGTCCAAGCTT
This sequence comes from Vespula vulgaris, assembly GCF_905475345.1. Classification (NCBI taxonomy): domain Eukaryota; kingdom Metazoa; phylum Arthropoda; class Insecta; order Hymenoptera; family Vespidae; genus Vespula; species Vespula vulgaris. The sequence continues at coordinate 3,179,242 of NC_066594.1, forward strand.
GAGCAACAACAACCACTATAGACCTCTTCACTTTTGCAACTTTTTATTTAATCGTGCATATTCTCATATGTCATCGTTCATAGCTATTTATGTAATGTAACTATGAAATAGTATAATTTATTACATATACATATACGTTACATATACATTTAATTTTATACGCGATAATATTATAATACAAGAAATACATACTTGCTTACCGCAACCCTGCCCTCCATCGAGGAATTCTGCAATTTATATATAACTATCTATGTAATTATATATACTTGTAGTAAATGACGAATATATACCTTTTATAATCATCTTACCAAAATTCGTATCATCTTCATAAACAGATCCATGATTCTTTTTCCCCATTTTTATTTAATTGATGAATTTAGCTATGTCAATTGGCGAGAATATCACATATTAAATATATGAAGCATATTAAAATTAAATAAAAATGAACTAGCTTATTTAAAATAAAAAAGAAAGTAAGAATATATGGGAGTATTTTTTTTTCAGTTCGTCTCTTGTATCTATTTTATGATATTCATATTCCGTAATCATAAACGATGTACATTTTTGTTAAAATCAATTATTAGACATTTTAAATATAAATTGTTGTGTATTATTATTTGTTAATTATAAAATTATAGTTCAGTAAAAAGAATATGTAACAAAATTGTTACAGTTTCGAAACGAAACATATCGTCGTACACTGATTAAACATTTTCGTCTTTTAAATAGTCTGTATTATTATGAAAAAAATAATATTTTATTTTTTTCTATATAAATAGTTTTGAATCCATTTTTTGTTTTGTTTTTACACGCAGATTACTTCTCCGCTACACATTTTTTCACATCTAAAAAACAAGCTCCGTTGGCAGCATTTTCTTGACCACTAAATACAACACACGCTAGACCATGTACGGCCATCTGTTGCCAGAGCTTGTATATCCATTTATTCACGGTACGAAATGTTTTTTCAATGTGTTCATTTTGTAATTGTTCTTCCCTTATTTTAACATGGCACACAATAAATTGATGCTGCAATGCTATTTCAGAGGCTCGCGTTACTGCTTGCTCATCGTTATCGGCTATCACTAGACGTATCTGTAAGAAAGAAAAAAAATTATCATTACGATAAGAATTTATAATAATGTTCAACTTATTTTTGTCCTTAATTACAAAAATTTCGAAATTACCTGATCACCTTCGTTATAATTTTCATCATTTCTAACGTTCAATGAAGAAGACTTGAAATATTTAGAATATTCATTCATAACTTGTTCAGTACCAATAATAGTTGCAGTCCTTTGTTCTTTAGCTACATAATTAAATATAGATGTGGCATATTTACTTATTTCAAATTTCTTCATTTTTCGTTGAGATATAGATTGATTACCAGTTTCCATTTTTAATGCATACATATCCCATTGTCCGCGTAGAACAGCATCTCCATAATCTATACTATTAGCTAATTTTAACTGTGTTAATTTCATAGAAGCTATTGAATCTTCTGTTGAACAATGACCACTATTGCCTTGTTGTATACTCTCACCTAAAAATTTTCCGGCTAAAATTTGTAACTTGGTTTTACGCTTTCTGCAAATAGAAGTTTGTTATAAAAATACTTTTAAAAAAAACTGCATACGATACATCAATGATATTCCGCAAAAATGTTAATTACCGTTCGCCGGTAATATTAAAGATAACAGATGTATCGATGATGTATGGATGCATCATTCTTAGTGTATGTAGGTCAGAATTTAAACTCTGTCCTACAAGGATACAATCTGCAGGAAGTATCTCTCTTAATTTTTCTTGTACATCTGTCAACCTTGTAGTAACATTACTTAGCATTTTTTTTGTAATACCACTGTATTGAGTCAAATAATCGATGATTTGATTATTAGGTTTAACAAGAGTCTCATAAACAACCTGTGATAAAAATGAAGTATGAAATGTTTATATTTTTATAATTTTTAGATATAACTTACATTAAAGCTTTCATCAACAAGAGATATTCTTGTAAGTTCCAAATTTCCAGTAATTGTTCTACACATTTCACAATCCAAAGCAAACATAGGTGATTTTGCAGTTGCCTCAAAGTAATTATCTTTTGTGAATATGTATTCACCATATCTAAAACGCATCAGCAGTCTCATATGATTCTGTAAAGCTATAGTTTATTTAATATATTATATAAAACACTATAATACAACTTACTTTTTCGCTAGTTCTCCTTTCAGTGGCACTGGGTAATTTTCTTCAACCATTTGTTGTAAAGACAGTAACAATTGTGTTCTAGAAAATTTATCAGTAGGAGGTAGATTACTGTTTCTATTTGTAGAATTTATTGTAGCCATATGCATAGGGAACACCGTTTTTAATAACTGTATTATATCAGTTGCATTTTGTAACGCAATGTCTAAAGAGCCAAATTCTGTAATGGGAATAGTTCTATATATCTATATATTGTATGATATTTTCATTTAACTTAATATTCATTGTAAATACGTTTAATTAGTTTGTCACTTTGTGTTCCTGTTAGTGGCACTGCTACAAGTTCTTCTATTATAGAACCACCATATGCTGCTGGTGTCATTACTTCCAAACGAAATTCCAAATTATTTGTGATATGAAAAAATATGCTTTCATAAGCCATAAAATGATATAATGAAAGGCCTTCCACTATAAAAACTATAGTATGCGTGACCTATAAAATGATCCATAAAAAAAGATAAATTATTAAATTCATTATATTATTTTTTTCAATTTTTTTATTTACCTTGTTGTATTTTTCAAGTTGGCACCATCTGGTTGGTGCATATGGTGAGTGATGACCGAGTAATGAATATAATAACAAATGTTGTATATCACTGAGAAAAAGTGGAATTCTATCTGCATTTTGGCTATGAGTATTTAAGCTTGCATTTTCACCAGCTTGCTTTAATTGTAATCGAGGTTTGGTTTTTAGTATCTTCTTGCGTTCTCTTAATTCTTTTTTTAACTTTGCGTAATCTTCTCCAGATAATCTGTATATAAAAATAGACCAGTTTAAAAATCTTTTCATCCTTTCTTAAATCATCTTATAATTAAATAAAAGTTTTATGAAGATCTAATGACCTAGGCTTTTTGTTAGTACATTCTTCGTCTTCTTCAATACTATAAACTTTGTCTTTTATTTCATTATTTCTTCCATCATGAGTTTCGTCTAATGCTATACAACATGATCGTTTACGATTTGGGCTTTCATCATTTAATATTCCATGACTTTCATCTGAGTGATTCACTGAATTAGTTTGTCCTGCTTCCTACAAATATTTAATTTAGTAATTCATTATTAATTAAATAATCTATGACTATAGAAAAATAATATTAGTTAGATATAAAAATAACATACAGTTTGTTTAAGAGCAAGCGTTTTAACTTCTCTGTCTTTGTCATTCAATTTGATAATCTCTAAAAGAGCAGCCATTTTCTTCTTCTTCTTTTCCAACCGTTGGAGTTGCTTTGTTGTAGGGTTCTTCATAATTCTCGATTACTTTGAGAAAAGTTACTACAACCATTTGTTATCTATAAATAAAAAAGAGATAAACTACTGAGACAACTCTTAAAAAATTAATTTTATTTATATTATTTGCAAATTCTATTTGATAAGAATATACATTTCATATAAGGAAGTAAATATATACTTATAAATTTCTAAGAAAGGTTAAAGGTGACATGGAATACAAAATTAAACAAAAAAAGTGTAATAAAGATAGAAAAGTCTTTTAAATCAAATCAATTAAATGCCATAAAACTATCTCATTAAAAAAAATATTTAAATGTATTGTGAGAATGTTTTTCACAAGGATACATTTTCAAAATAAATATAATTTTCCTACTATCTTGTCACTGGTAATCTTTATATTATAAATACAATTTGATAAATCAATGATTTATTTCCTACAATATTATATAGTGAATGTACCGTAGAGATCAATTTCAATTTTGAATATATTTCAGCATATTATACACAATCAAGTAAAATACAAAACATTGAATATTACCATTTTCAACGATTTAAAGGTTATATTTCACTCGGTACAACTGAATTTCTACAACTGTTCACTCGTAACTTAGCAATGCGAATCAAACTCAGATAGTGATTAAATGTATATATGTATATTTCTTTTTCTTTTTCTATAGTAGAATTACTTGCAAGCAGAATGTAATGAAGTTATCAAGCATTGCCAAATGAACATATTTTATTTAAGTACATATATCACATAACAAGAATCAAAAGAGGTTAGGATAAGAAAAGTTATTTAAAAGATCCTATAGATGGTGTATGTTACTTTATAAGTTCAATAAAAAATTATATTCTGGATTTATACAAGTGAATAAGTTTATGAAATTACGGATATTTTAAATATCGAAAATGTTTAATAAATATCGTGAGAAACTTCCAAAATAAAATTTTACAAAAAACTATAATTGTTTATGCTGTTATTAATATAAATTATGAAAAAAAGTGCAGGTATGTGAACATTTTATATTTTATATTTTTTATATATACAATTTCTAAATTAAAAAGATAAATGCACATATAATATAGGTAATTAAAATATTTACATAGGATTTATTCAAAGCAAAACGATAATAAGTTATATATACGTATTTATTTAAAAGGATTGACTAATAAAAAGATTAAATATTTATTAATATTCATGAAATTAAATGTAAAAAATAAGTTATTTAATGAAAAGATTTTAAGTTTCTATAAAAAAACATGAAATCTTCAAGTCGATTATCATGCATTGAATTTAATGAATTGCATTTATTTAAAAAAGGTATTAACCTCTTTCGTAATTAATCATCTTCGATTTACGAACGATGCTTCCGGAAATATATACCATGTATGAACAGGCGCGAAAACTTAAATGGGACATCATTCTTGCACATAATCCTAACGTAAATGGTTTATAATTAAGTTCACCGGTTTTCCATGTACTTAATTACATCTCTGTCCCAATTAAAAAGTGATTAACTCTAACATACTTTCTCAATTAAAACAATGAAACTATCTTTTAATAAAATTAAGAAATTATGTTTTACGTAGTCTGTTTCTTCATTAAATTCAAAAGACTTAACACGATTTCTTTTTACAATAAAATTATAATTAACTAAACGAATTGCATATAAATGTATATTTTTAATATGTTAAATAAACGTTTTTATCAAATAATTTGATTTCCAACAATTAACAAGTAGATAATAAATCATCATGAATACGAATTTTTACAAAAAATGGATTAGACAAATAAATATTTTTATTAAATCGTCATAGATTTATATCTTATTTATTTGAATAATGTAGACTATTGTAACGTAAAATAATATAGTATATTCGCGACACTGAGACGAGTTGAGAGTATACATCTCGAGGAAAGTACGACCGCAATAAGTTTGTCGTGTTGCTGTAGAACGACGGTGAAAGCGCATTATGTTCATTTTGCGACTAAAGATGGTTCGAATATACGGTATCAATGTATGTATTTCTTTCACGTGATTAAGTCGTTCGACATGCGTCATCGCTATGAAAAGAAAAAAAAGAAAAAAAAAATAAACCAAATAAAAAATATATACGTCTCATGTACAAATAATAATTGCATAAAAAAAAAAGAAAGAAAAGAGATGATTCGCAGCACCTCGATGATGAAAATTACTGAATGAGGTTAATATTTCCCACTTTCTCTACAATCGTCCTGTACGTCTTAAGATCATCTTAGAATGCTTTCATGACTGCTTCTAAACTATCTTGCGCTATTTTATATTACCATTTCATACTACCAAAGAAAATTTCATTGTTCGCGATCAGTCGAATACTTATCACGTGGTTGGAAACATAGTGAAAGTTTACAACAAACTGTCGCTCAATGTATTAATAATACGCAATCGTTTTTTTCTCATATCTCATTCATATCTCTTTCATTTAGAAAAATATAAAGCGATGCAATCAATCCATCCTGTTTTTCATACGTCGATCTGGCACACGATGCAAGCAAACGATTACAATTCATATGCTTCGAGCTGTACAAAGTCAACAAAGAAGAATGAGGTAAAAAAATTGTGTATTCCAGTGACGACTTTAATGTACACCTTTTTTCTTTTATTTTTATTTTGTTTTGTTTTGTTTTTTCTTTTTTTACTGTACGCACATACATATACATCGTCTCTTCTCGATATTGCGCAAAGACTCATGCGTCCAGAAGTTATGTCGTAAATGCATATGGAATGAAACAAACTCTTGACCAATTCTACGTTCCAAAATCTTATGAGTATATAAATAAATAAATAAATAAAGGAAAAATTTGAGTAAAGTTTACAGCTCGAAGAAAATTCTCTTATTAGCTTTCTCTCGATAAATTGCTTCATCGATTTAATTTATTCACCGATCCGTAATAACGGTAATGATAGAAAGAGTTAGTTGAAATTAAAAAAAAATAAACATGTTCGATCAATGTTCGTACATTCATACATATTTTTATATACATAGATACACATATGCAATATATATTTGTATATTTTGTATATACATATAACATATACACCAAATTATGGTCACCATAAACAAAGGACTGTCAGCGCTTCCTCGGTATCTTCCATGACTTTCCTCCCCTTCTCTCTCTCTTTCATACTCACTATCCCTACTCTAACTCACCTGCTTTCTTCTCTTTCTTTCTCCCGTTAACGGCACGTACCTAACACACTTACACAGATATATATACACCTTTTACATTAGCAATGCCTGTAATATGAACTTCCTCGGTTTTCTTCTCCTTGCAGACTTCCTGTACGCCAAGAGGCGAATATCTATGGTTGAAACATAGGTTTTTTAAAAGTTTTTTTCTGTTATCAACAGCCGCACTAAATAAATAATCAAAGTAATTATATTAATAATTAAATTAATTATGATTTAACATACACGGAATCGATCCTTTTTCTTTTTGCAATATTCACCTTCGACCTTTCTCGAGTAAGTTAAAATTAATATAACAAACGATATCGTGAACGAGATAATTAAAACATATTTTACTTAAAAACATAATAATATTTATTTGTCCTTTTTTTAAAACTGTGACTAACGTTTAAATATGTTACAGGTATAAAAAATGAAGAGAGTGAAATAATAATATGGTTAAAAAAAAAGAAAGAAAGAAAATGAAGAAAAATGGTGCTCTCAACGTCGATGGATCATCGATCACTTGTAACTTTAACGTCGACATCTTGTCTAGGTAGATTGAAAGATGCACGATTTTGGATCGAAAAGCGTACCTACATTCGCTCGGTCATTCGTACGGGACGAGACACATATACAAACACACACACAATCATAGCGATGTTTAGAAAGTCCGGCAACGAGAGAACGTGAGACGCGAGGGTACGAGGAGGTACCAGAACGTGTATCAAAAGGTGGCATGTCTCGGTTGATATTTGGGTGGGGGCATCTCTAAGGTAGCGGTGCCAGCTCTTACCTCTCACTATTCGTCGAATCGCCGAGCGATCGACATCAAGTATTATACATCTCCGTCCACGAATATATATCCTATAATCTTAAATAGATATACCTATATATATATATATACACACACACACATACATATTTATATAGATATATACATATATCTATCTTTTATTCTTCTTTCTCTTTTTATTTTGTTTACTCTTTTTTTAATCCACGAAAAAAGTAGGAAAGAGAGAAACAAAAAAAAAAAGAAAAAAGAGGAGAGTCTGGGCAGATTTCTTTAAAGTCCGTATAAGGGGTCAATAAACTCGGTCCAAAGAGGATGGAGAAGGACCAGCCGGATTCTTTGGCAACGGTTGCTGTCGTCTCGGAGAAGATGCCGCAGACGCATAGTCATTATGCACCTAGCGAAGTCTATTCTTCTGCCGAGCCACCACCGGTAAGTTTTCTCCTTTCTTCTCAATTTCTTCATGATTTCACCTAACATAGATATACAGACTTAAAATTCTATGTAATAAACGGTCTGACGTGTGTTCATGTACTTACGTGTGTATGTGTGATACGTGGACGCGTGAGGTCTGGTGATTGCAAGTGTTATTTTTGTGTGCATGTGTACAGAAAAAATATCACATGTTTTTTTTCTTTTTTCTTCTTTTTTTTTTCTTTATGACATTTTGTTGTTTGAAAAATTATATAATAAATGATGCCATACGTTAATTTCTTGATATTAATGCAGGAAGGTCTTTCCGAAATAGATAAGATTATTTTTATTCGTTTTTCATTGATTTTTTTTTCACTTCAGTTTTAAAGCTTTTCGTATATAACGTGTACAATATTAATTTCAATATCGATTTTCTTTTAATCTGAAAGAAACTTATGTATATACGTATGTATATACATATGTGCGTATAACAGGTAATATTTTTAATAATAAGGACGATAACTTGTTTTTTTTTTTATAAAAAAGAAATATTTTTTAAATTAAAGAGAAACGTGAAAAAAGAAATTGACGACATCGGGGTCGTCGTTCGACTAGTACATTTATTTACTTAGCAAACTTCACGGAAATCGTTATGCTTCCGCGAAAGTTCTTACAGATAAACCTTGCGCAAGACATGCACTTTGCAAGGAATTAGTGTGTTACCTCGTTTGATCGACTTAGGGAAAGAAAACAGAAAGTTATCGAAATTATGGAATTTATTTGAGTCTTTTTTTCTTTGTTCGACGTCATTCTCTCTCTTTCTCTCTCTCTCTCTCTCTCTCTCTCTCTCTCTTTTTTCTTTTAAATATAACGCGAACATTATTATCGTCTCTTTGAACGTAACGATATTATGAATGAAAACAAAAAAGAGAAAAATATGCGAAAACGAATAATACTCGAAGATTTCAACAAATGAATAATATTATTTTATTTACAAAATGTCCATATTCGAAGATTATGTGCGTAATTGTTTTGATAATTTTACAATACAATATACCTTATTTAAAAGTTATCGATTTGTAAAAAATTTATCTGTTTTATATTCGAAACATTGGTATAAGAGTTTCTCTTTTGTATTACGACCGGAAGCTTTTATAACCGGTAGAGAAGAGTATAACAGAGACTCCATATCGGTCGTACTAGAAACTTCTACAGTATCTAATGTCCAGATGTTCATATTTACATTTTCTGTTTGAAGTATTTAAAAGCATACATGACTTTCAAATGAAGCAAGGAAAAAAAGAAATGCAACAAGTATGAAAAAAAAAAGAACAGAAAAGAAAAAAAAAACCGAAAAGAAATATATATTATCTATCAGAGTATCTGCTTCGTGAGAAAGAAATAAAATTATTCTTTGAGAGAGTCATTCTATGACAAGTAGAAAAACGAGATAACATTTTAAGTCGTATAGATACATATATAGATACATATAAAATCTGGACGAAGCATAATACAAAACTCGTTTCTCAAATTTCTTGATTATAATCATACATTTTGTTTTTTCTACGCTTGCCGAATCACGAATCATGAATCTTAAAAAAGCCGTGTGTATATATATATATATATATATAATATATATATATATATATATATATATATATATATATATATCCGATTTTGATGTAATCTACATTTTATACTGTCAATTATATGTTGGCATTAAAATTTCCGGAGACATCGATGCGCGTAAATCGTATGAAAATGATTAGTAACATTAATGGAAGTAATGTTGTTCGACTTGTTATCAAGGAATAAATATTTTGTTTGTATATTCGTTTAAATAACTCATCGACAGACAATTTTGCAAATTAGTTTGATACATAGCTTAGAAACAAAGTTTTCTTTCGAAAGTAAATATTAAAACTAATCGTTAGTAGAAATACATATATAGATACAGACTGATTTTCTAGATTTTAAAAATGAATTATTCATTTCTCGATATTTTTAAGACTTATTTTATTTTTGTTTTTTTTCAGATGTTATACAAAAGTTTCTAGACATATAGTTTTATAATTTGAAAGAGAAAAATTAGTCGTCGATAAAAGTCTCGAAAAAGAGTAATTGATTTTTTATATTACTTAAGAACTGTTTCAGCTAACTCGGTATAAGCTATTTATTTATTCATACGTACCTTTCCGGTTACAGATCAATTTTAGATAAATTAATTTATTTTATTATCGTTTTATTATCTTTTCTTTTTAATTATTACGATCGTCATAAAGAATAATGATCGAGCAAGTAGACTTTCTTCACGCTGTATAAATAAGGTATAATAACTCTTTTGATTTGTATACCTGACAACAGTACCTCTTTACTTTTATCGGACAGATCGAGTAGTATAAAGGCTGCTGCACGAGATGGCCTACTATCTCTTTGAAACCTCTCACCTTAGAATCGTCCATCCGCATCGAGGTCACTATGAATTATATGAATAAGAGTAGGTACAGTCAATGTAATGAATTTCCATGTTTTTCCTAAAAGCGATCGCATATTATACCTTATTGTGATTATAATTTACAATAAGACGAAGGTATTTAAATATAAAAGGAAAGAGGATTTTATTTTTTTAAGAGAAAATAAAAAGGTAAACGAAAAGCCGACTTGTTTTGCTTAGTTTCACTTTTCGGCGTTGAAATATTTGCGGGAAGAGACTTTGAACGGGTGAAAGAAGAGGAGGGAAAGGAGGAAGAGGTGAAGGAGGAGGAGAAGGAGGAGGAGAAGGAGGAGTAGGAGGAGGAGGAGGAGGATACCAAAGGAGAGCGCAAAACGACAAAAGACCTCGACTCGGTTGGTTAGCCAGCGTGAAGTCTCACACACTCTCGCATCTTTCCATTGTATATTCAACTACATACGTACATGTGTATTTTATATGCAAACACGAAGAGAAGATCTATCTGTCTATGTGTATGCATGCCTTCGCGCGCAAATCCTAATTAGAGGAAGAGGAAAATAAGAGAGAGAGAGAGATAGAGCGAGAGAGAGAGAGAGAGAGAGAGAGAGAGAGAGAGAAGCAATGATTATGTAAATTAATCGACTGTATATTGTGAAAACGGAATCGACCATGGCTTATGAATAAATTTTATATATTCTTAAAGAAAAAAAATATATATATATAGAAATCATTTATCTCGAATACTTGATTTCTTCTCGATGAGCATCATCCTCCGGAAATGAAACATCATTGATACGTTCATTTCCGTTTAGGATATAAAAAGAATGTTACAAAATGTCAAAAATGACGAACGATTTTATAAAAATCAATCTTCTCTTTTATTTTTAATTTCTTTTTCTTTTTTTTTCTTTTTATCTATCAACAGGCATATATGAGGCCACCGATGAAGAGTACGGCGGTTCAGATCGCAAGGATCGCCGCTATCACTTTGATAACGATTTCGATTATTCTTGGAAGCTTCATTCTAACTGCGTCTTGGATTCAAGCTCGTATGTCCTGTACACCAGAAGCTATGGCTGCTATGCAAGCTGAAATGAAGTTTCAACAACAGCAACAACAACAACAACAGGGCGAATTATTGAAACACTTGCAACCGGAGGCTCTCATTCAGGCAAGAAAACAAATTATTACATACCGTTTAATCTAAGCAGTCTATTAGATCTTTGTCAGTAATTCGATGAAAATGGCTTACACGCCGAGAGATCAACTTCTTTTTTGGATATCTTTAGAAATCGCGCTTTCTTCGATTTCTAAGCCTTTCTAAGATCGAGCACCAGTCTTCTATCATAAAAGATCACGCCCAGATGAATCGATCCTTAAAGACTTTCTGAACGAACTATTGCGAAATTTATTTTTACGATCGAAAGTGAAAAAGAAAGAAAACATCGCGGACGGAATGCCGTTAATTCGATTAACGCTTAACTCAAATAACCGAAAGAACAAATTTACTCGAGTATATTGAAATTAGCGGACACGTGATAAAAAGGATTTATCTATCGGCATTTATCACAAGAAGTATAATATTGATTATTAATATAACGTAAATAATTTCTCTTAAAAACGTCTGTTTTATATAAAATAACAATTCAAACATGAAGATATTGAATAAAGATTGAACAATTTTACGATTTTAGAATATTTTCAACGATATTCTATGTCAAACAATTTCGACGTAACTTTCCAAACGGCGAAAGAAGAAATCGTTTCTCACGACAATAAGTAAAAAAGAAAGAAAGAAAGAAAGGATCGTGCTCGGTTGTCTATGGTCACGCCCTTCTTTTGTGGTATTTCATTTTACCGCAGTAACGATAGTTAAAGATGCGCTGAGTAGTAGATACCAAAGATCTTTATTGTTTTTCTTTGGTATTAAACCACAAAACTTAATTCACAGATCGAAGATCTTGTTCGATCGTGAAACTAATTTGTCTGAAAAAATGTTCCTCTTCTTGTTGATACTAAAGTTAACTAAATAAATATATACTTATCAGTACCTATCAATTATCTCTTGGAATCGAATGAAACGATCCGATGAAGTTTTTTTATTTGTACGAATTTAAAATGGAAAGAGTTAGAAAAGAAAGTACTTACATTAATTTTTTTTCCATATCTTATATTATTATTTCTGGAATAGTAATGGTAAGCGTGGATGGTACAATACGTCGAAGAGATCAGATACGAGGATAGATTTAGAAAGTATACATTATTTATAACGTAGATACATATGTGCATATACGATCTAACGAGAAGAGTTACATTCTTGAGTACAAGAGCCACACGGAATGCAATTCTCTTTGATCGCGTCGCACGTTGTAATCCTTTTACGAGCATACACAACGACATGGAACAATCTCGAAAGTCCGAAAGCGTAGTTTAACTGCGCATTTAGCCAAGTTCGATATACAGAAGTTATGTGTATGTGTGTGTGTATGTGTTTAGAAAGTACGGTCTCTGTGTGTTTGAACCAAGAAGATCGCGAAGCGTCGAATTCTCGGAAAGATCGAGAAATTAAATCAAGTGTAAAGATCGTTCAACGTGAGAACTCATATAGCGATTTTTCCTCATTCGCACAACTTTTTTTTTCTTCGAACGATCGAAATTCGATAAAAATTTATTTACATATATTTTCCTATCGATAGATCTTGAATTTTTCTTTTCATTTATTTTTTCTTTTTTCGTTTCTTCGTTTCGTCTCGTTTTGTTTGATTCTTTTTTTTTATCTTTTCTTGTCGATCAACTCGTGGTAAACTTTCAAAGGGAAGTGGTCGACGTCGCAAAGGCAAAGTAGGTAATAGGCAGAGAAGAAAACTGAAAGAAACTGCGCAAAGCGGTGCCAGGAGCTGCGTTCAAGGAGAACCGCAATAAGAAATTACGTAATTCGTCTTGCGCTCTTCTCGACGCAGAGAACGACTCCTGATCTCCGTGAGCATGAGAGAATTTATTTTTTTTTTTTTTTACGAATCGACGCGTTAGCTGACTTCTTTTCTATAGTACGATTAAACTACTTTGCAAATCGAAACCGCATACTCGTAAATGAGATTCTCGTTGTAAGAGATCTACGAGAAAGGTATAGGGAAAGTTAGTGCACATACACGATCGGAATAACCAACCTACATATACGAACGATTTTATCTAATTATAATACGAAAGAAAAAAAAAGAAACTTTGGAAAAAGAGAATGTTTGTTTGAAAAACAAAAAAACAAATTATACCGAAATAATGAAATTCACAAATAAAAACGTCCATTATCTCCGTAATTGTTACACATATATATATGTATGTGTAGATATATTTCCATCAAAGAGTTATGAGCAGCTTCTTGGAAATTGACTTAACAAATTCTGCTATTTCACGTGATCTTTAGAAAACAAGACATATATATATATATATTTGCAAGAGTATAATCTTCAAGATTATCACGGTCTGTCGCGACTAATAATAGAAATCAGAATTAATCGTTAGAACGCTACTTTATGTCCCACGCTAGCGATAAAATAACGACGATGAAAAAGAAAAAGGAAAAGGAAAAAAAAGGAATAAGGAAAGAAAAGAAAAGAGTCGTTTCATTTGCGTGTTCACGGAAGTGAACGGTTGGTATGCACATTGAAGCGAGAAGCGATTTTCTCTTTTGGCTAATAATCAATTTCTCTTTGCTCGTTTATTCTCGTCTATAGAGAAAAATGATATCGCACTTAGGACATTTATCTATCGATCGGGCTTTATTTGAATACTACTTAATTTTTTCAATGAATTTATTATCCATAGCTTTTTATATCCTTCAGCTAAGGTCATGAGATCAAACGTAGAATTTCAATGACGAGTTAAAGGCTGAACGATTCGTCGTGACGTCATCCTATTTGTAAAATCTGTAAGAAATGTCTCGACCGAGTTTGTCTTCTTACACACACAAACGCACGCATGAAAGTACGCGTGTGTGTGTGTGTGTGTGTATATACAAGTATATAGATTCACTACCGTTATACACGATCGATGAATCTTCCATACTCACGTCGCGTAAGTTGATCTTACTTTCTATCGACGACTTCGAAGAAAACCGGAAATGATATATCGTAGAAACTTAAAGTATATTGTAGACGTAGTTAGTTGTAATAAAATAATCGAAGTAAAATTAACTGAACGAGTTTTCACTCATATAGTAAAAAAAAAACTTGTTGGATACGAGATTTTTCTTTTTCTCTTGGAATTACTTCCGAATTTCCTTTTGCAACATTTGCACATGACCAGTTTTAAGAGAAAGAAAGAGCAAAAAATAGAAAAAAGAATCGATAACAATGTCTTCCTGTTTCCTGTATGTTATTTATCAAACTTTTACGTTTTCTTCTTACGTTTCAAAAAAATAAAAAATAAAAACAACAACTCGATTATCTACTAATTACTAAGTTGATATAGCTATATCGTTGAGATATAATATACGTCTGAATAACAAAATCGGATAGTATGTAACGATACGATGTTAAATAGGAATGATATACGTTGTAAGATCACACGTCAGATATATTCGCGTATCGTATATACGAAACAAAGGTTTCTTCCGTGGTGAGATGGTAAAAACGAGATATGCCGTTGGTCACCTTGACATTAATTATAACAACGTAATCATCATTATCAGCATCATTATCATCATTATTCCGTTTCCCGATATCCTTTAAGAAAGGAACGTTTTTACGATTGGCTAGAATACACTTGGAAAACATTACAATTCTTCTTCTTGCTTTTTTTTAAAGGTGTTTTTGTGTATATATATATATATATATATATATTCTTTTTCGAAAGTTTGTTACGTCGACGAACAAAAACAAATAAGATGAGGATTTGTCGAATTAATAGTACGTTCTTGACATTAATACGCACCGAGTGAAAGAAACGAATAAGTAATAAACGTGATCGTTTCGCTAGTTAAATTCCAAAGGTTATATCGTTGAGATTTTGAAACTATCAACGGCAATATGATCAGGTCTTAAGGAGGCTGCGCTGTATTTTTCACGACACTCCGTGGAAAGGTACGTACCACAACGGAAAGTGGGTTGCCCGTTGCACGCACCAGCAGCAAGGTGAACGTTCTCTGAAAAGATTTTCTCTCCGTAAACTAACTGTATTGTTACCCCGTTCGCTTAAGACGTTGTTACAGACGTTCACAGAATGTGTATACGAACGACCAGAAGAAAGCGCTGAGAGAGGGAGAGAAAGAGATAGATTCTCTTCGGATATTATCTGCGAATAATGAGATCGTGTACTTAGATCTATATCTAATTTTTCACGAAAAGAAAAGAAAAGAGAATAAAATCAAATAAAATAAAAAGAATTACATTTTGATGAGCCTCCTTCATCTAGGATGAACACTCACCTTTCGAAATTGCCGAAGCGAATAACAAATTTTCCAAAGAAAGTCTTTGGCGAAACATCGCTCTTTTACTTCTCGCCAGAATGCACTGGGATCCTACAATTTTGTTGTGCACGACACACGCACTCTCTCTCTTCGCTCTAACTGCATAGATGCCTACATATATACGTGTATATACGTATGTATCTATATATATATATATATATATATATATATATATATATATATATATATATATAAGTAAAGGCCTCTTTTCTACAGAAACACCGTTTACTCTATGCACATACGATCGTACTTTATCGAGTTTCATACGCTGCATCCTGTCCTACCTTGATGATTATACAGCTTGTCACTCGTGCGTCGCGAAATCCTTTCTACGTCCTGAGTAATTTCCCAAGTGGAAAGTGCTTAGGTAATTACTTATTCTTGTCGTCGTAGAAATCATCGTTAAATTAATGCAATGATAATTTTTGTAAGATGATATTAAAAAGAAAGAAAGAAAGAAAAGGATAATGATTTTATCCCTTGAGATATCGATTTAGAATCGCTACGAGATACGAGACATTTGGAATAAAGATACGAGAAACGTTCTCTTACTTTTCTTCTTTGTCGAAATCATTTGTTTTCGTCATTGTTACGCATCATGTTCGAATGTGTCAACGACAATCGTGTTTCACAAAAAGTCCGATGCAATGTACGTGCGTTTTCTAAACGTAAAATTATAATTTCGACGGACGCGATTGCAAGACATAGGGATTGGGGACAACTATACATTTCCAGAGCGAATGTGTTACAAAATCTTTTGAAATATTTACACGATCTCAAAAGTATAATACACACACACACACACACACAGATGCGTATTATAAAATATACCAAAATAAAAAGATCAATAAATAAAATCAAGTAGCCTTTCTTCTCGAGGAAATGTTTGAAGAAAATATTAAAAAACGAAAAGAAAAAAAGAATCTAGGGACTATTTAATACTTCGAAAGCTGTAACTATCGTCATAGCGGCAATTATCCGTTCATTGGTGCAACTCTTCTTCCTGGTCGCGATGGATCAGGTTGCGAGAGAAAGTGAATTGGCTTTGGTTTATCGCACTATGACCTCGAGGAATGGTAGAAATCGAATATGAGTTCTACGATGAGTTTACAAAATAAATTATTTGTCGACGCGCGACCCATCGTTAATAATAATATCGTAAAATTATCTACATATACTTGGTTATATCTATATGATAAAACAAAAAAAAAAGAATAAGGGATTACGTGATTAATTTAATAAAAAATGTGAAACTTTCTTTTTCTCTTTCTCTTTTTCTTTTTGTCTCCCTTTTTTTAATTAACTTTACGTATGATTGCCATAGGATCCCATTGAAGCAAAGGAAAGTTTACAAAGTCTTGCCGAATCGGCTAAGAAGGAAAATGAAGTAAATACTAAAGATATAAAGATTCAAAAGGAAGAGGACAATGCTTCGAAATCCGACAATGAAAATGGCGATCGCGACGAGGACGATGACGATTACGATGACGATCAGTTTCCTCCTGTGCATATTAAACTTCCCCTTCAGCTCGATTTGGATGATATTGCTGGAGTAAGTTGAACATTGAATTTAAAGATGATTTTATCTATCGAAAATACGTAGGTGTATTTGTAAAAAAAAAAAGAGAGAAAAGAAAAAGTTGCAACTATAATATTTAACTTTTCCCTCTGCGTAATTTTTGTTTCATCAGGCATTGATGCAACAAGCACGAAGTAGAGTTTCCTGTGTAGTAGAAAGACGAAGAGCCGATGAAGTAATGGACGGAACTAACGACAACGGACTGGATAACAGTACCGATCCTCAACGTTTCCAAAGATTAAGTGGTGAACGCGTTGCTATCCTTTGTGAATCAGGCAATCCTAATCAAGAGTAAGCACAGTAGATATTAAAAGAATGTCATAAAAAAATATAATAATATGTAATTATTATAATATCTGAGACGTGACAATCGAAATCAACCAAATCAATGTTTTACAGGCAACAGGAGCAAGAAATGCTTACTCCGATCATTGTTCCATTAGGAACTGTACAAATTCCTCTTCAATCACAAGAACCTAATCCAAATTATCATCAGTATCAAATTCACACACAGTATCAAGTTCCTGACATGCAACAATTGCCGTTGAGCGATCCACGAGGTTTAAATCATATACCGCCTAATGTCCTTCCTGCTGAACTACGTAATCTTCCTCAACTTACGATGGAAATGAGACCACCGCGAATGGGTCCACAAGTTCCAATGATGGGACCTCAGACCGGTGCAACAGGACCACAGGTTAATATTTCATTTTATTCGAGAAAACTATGTTTATTGATTTTGTTGAGATATTGATTATTATTATATACGAGAACTTTCATCGTCTCGGGAACAAATCATGTTTCTCTTTATTTATTTCGTTTTATACTTTAGATCGAAATGCGTCAAATTCCAATCGAATTACGTCATTTCCCAATGGACCCATCAAGAAATATGCGACCACCGATGCCACAAGAACAACGTCAAGAACCACACCAAATACCGATTATGTATCAACAACCAGATCAAAATCTTGAAATGTATGGTCAAGAACAGCAGGGTGCAGCTATGATGCCACCACCACCACCACCACCATCGCATACCGAACAACAAATCCCCGAACAAAGAGTATTGCCTCAAATGATCGTACCACAAACGGAACAAAGAATGCCCATGCAACCGCAAATCGTTCCAGAAAGACCTCATTCACCTTTCCAGGGAATACCTATCGAAATTAGAAGGATTATTCAACAAGTACCCTTAGAGATAAAGAACATAATCCAACACATTACGGGAGAAGCTCGACCAGTACCGATACAAGTTTCTGAAGGAGCACGACGAGAGGTAAATTCTACTCACTCACTTAAATGAATTCTTATGTTTAATAAAAAATATCAAATACCTATTTTTCTTTTTTTTTTTTAGAATCCACAAGAATTCAAACCATTCCCTGAAGCAACACGACCTATTATACCTATGGGATCATTCCCACTTCCCGTCGAAGTAAGAAATCTTTTGGAACATGGAAATATTGAAGGACGCCGACGAGAGGATGCTTCTAACGAGCAACAAGAAGCTAAACCCTTCCCGGGTCCAGAGGACGAGGGTGAAGAGGTTGAGAAGAATTTTCCTGTACCTGCTGAAATTCGTAATATAATACATCAAGTACGTTGCATTTAATTATCTAGAGATATAAATTATTAAAATAAAAATATGTAAAATATATTTACAAAAAAGAAAAAAGTGAATTGAATGAAAAGGAAAGGCATGCCGTCGTTGGTAGCGTGGCCGAGCGGTCTAAGGCGCTGGTTTAAGGCACCAGTCTCTTCGGAGGCGTGGGTTCGAATCCCACCGCTGCCATTTTTTTCTCTTTTTTACTTCCAAATAAACTCAATATGAAGTAAATAGATACTCTTTATCGTTATCATTGTAATAAAATCTGTGTAGGTTGTAGAAGGACGCGCATTTCCTGTACCAAGGTTCACTTTACCTTTGAGACCTGTAGAATCATTGGAAGTACCAGTTGAAGCTCGTGCCGAAGTTAGCGATGGCCAAATGTCCGATCGTGAATCGGAACATCAACAGCAAGAGCAACAACCAATGCACACTGTAATTCAACAACAGCAGCAGCAGCAGCAACAACAACAACAACAACAACAATCGCAACAACAGCAACAAGAACGAGAAGAAGAGAATCGACCACACTGTCAGTACAAAAAAAGAAAAGAATTTTCTAAAGACATATAGCATGATAACAATAATTAATTTATAAAATTCTACATAGTTTCTTGTGATATTGAACTATTTACATTTATTATATATTTTTCAGATGTTCAACCACGTTCTGTACGTTCAATTCCTGAACCTTTCGCCCATCGTCGAGAAAAACGTGTACGTCGTTGCGCTTGTGATTGTGCTTGCTAATTTTGTCTAATTTGACGAGTTTAACGCTTTTTCGGGGCTAACTTAAAGATTTATCTATCTATCTATATAAATATATATATATATTTTTATGTACATATATATATATATATTTATGCGTATATATTTGTTAACATTTAATGAAAATCTAATGCCCTGAAGTAATATTCTTTTTATTAAAAACATATAGCTACCGCGTCGTTGTTCTTTCATATCTAGAATTTCCTAGAATTGGAGGAAATTGCGGATCTTACTATTAGTTGAAACGATACGTTTAGAAGAATCATAAAAGAATTAAAAGCGACTTAAGATAATAAAATAGAAGTTTCGACTAGAAATAAATATATATATATATACATATATATATTAATATATCACTCTAAATACATGTATAAATCAGGATCGCGTAATGATCATACATAATAAAATAATCGGTACATTGACGACTCGTTAAAACATTTGCGAAAGATGGAAACTAATACTTTTCTTATATTTACACACTCATTATTGCAAAGTACATTAATTGTATGTTCACATATATTTTGTCATGATTAAAAGCTGAGTTCATTGAAAAAAGAAGAATACGAAGTGGAAGCAATTGATTATTATCGTTCGTTAAAAGTTATTATTTGTATCACCGAATATTCCCATTCCAATAATTAACTTAATGTTAATTTATTAGTGTAGGTTCCTAATTGATGTGGTTTCGACAAATTTTAATTAATATTAACAGCAATTATTTTAATAACTTCTTTGTACCCAATTATTTTACCCAATCAAAAAGATAAAATAAACATCGACAATTTTTCTATACAAATCGATTCATTGCCTTATATTACATATGTATATGTCTTTTAAGAATTAAGTTTTTCTTAAGAAAATTTGTTTATAAGTTTAAAGACGAAACAATCTATTTATTTAAATCTAGTGCCACTTAAGACTGAAAATTGCTTTTGCAACGATTTACATTAAAAAAGAATCCAGATGTAATATTTGGCCGAATTTGATAAACAAGTTCTTATCTTAAAGATAAAGGTTTAAGAGAGCAAATAACTTTTCCACATAAAGTTAACAAAAACGAAATCTCGGTTGAGTTTGACAATTATCGAAGTAATTTTCTTTTGCATTCTGACAATTACATTAAACCGCAATATACCATAGTTGAAATAATCCTTGTGCAAAATTTAATTGAGTTAATTAACAATACAAAATTTATAAGATACAAAAATAAAGGAATTTGCTATAGCGATGTGTGAATGTACAATAATCGCATAAGAGGCAGATATCTCTATTATTCACTTGATGATTCTGTAAAATTATTCTAGAATATACAATCTTGCATAATGTTGCTATGATTTAAGGTATATCAATATTAAAATATATATATGTTTTAATACTAAATTAAAAAAAAAATACGAAGCACTATGAAGTAAAATCTAATTTAGCATTAATCGGTAAAGGTGATTTCTTCATCACCGACAGACACAGAGTACGTAGTTTACTTTGTAGGGGGCGAGATTAACTAGATAGTGGGAGACTATCTTTGAAATAGATAGGCTAAATTTATAGGGATAGGACTAGCTAGTAAGAGAGCAAACTAACTTTGGAATTGGTAAAGTTAGTTGGGTAGGTGGAGGGGAGTTTTATTAGTGGCAGGGCTAACTTTGTAAGAGTGAGATGAACTTTGGAATTGGTAACGAAGACTGCTGTTTTACCCATCGTTGACAAAGTAGATTCTGCATCAGTGGAGACAGTATTTCCGTATTACTCTTGTAGATCATATTTCGTCCATACCTCTCCCTGAGATAACATATGTTATTTGCTAAAGGTGTTAAACAATTTAGGAAAAAAAATATAGAAAGTACGCTTCTAAAGGTAAATTATTGATTCAATTCGGTATAAGAAAGAAAAAATTATATTTATCAACCAAGTTAAGGAAAAGTGAAAACATACCAGTTATCATCATATAACTTGCATAAATATATTTTATTATTTCTTTATCAAAAAAAATAATCGTAAAATGTGAACAATCTGTTATGATACAATCTGTAATATATTTTAGATTTGATAAATAGTAATGTAAGTACTATACAATTTAATGGTCCTGTTTGTTTTGTTGTTCTAACAAAAAATATGTGGAGTATTTATTCGTCATACAAACTTCCTATTTTTACCGTTACGGGACGAAACCATATCGAATCATATATTAACATATGTGGACTAGTTTAGTTAATTTCGACGTGTTAACAACAAAATATCACCAAAATATAACGTAGTGCATTACAGTATTGTGATTAACTGAAAATTGTGACATAAATAACACAAAATAAATGTTTGAGTTATAAACAATGGTTAACATATAACCTATATATAAAATTTATATCAGTAACTAATAATAAATAATAATCTGAGAAGGTACGCATATTGAAGTCAAAGATTGTATGAAACTGATTTATATACATTATTTTATATACATATGTATTTTTTAGCTATTATTAAAAAAAAAAAAAAAAAGTACAAGAAACATTATTTAAACGTTATTATTATTGTGTTTACTTGTTGCAAATTAAAGATGTATATTTTTAGATGTAATATTTTGCGAAGTATAAATATAGTGAGGTTAGAATATTTGTTGACATTCACGTAAATCTTTTTCGCTTTTTATACACAACCGTTAAGCAGGAATAACTTATAAATAAATAAGTTCGATCTTCCGATCCTTAATTCTATTTCGTATACATTGGAATTCACCGTAAAGTAGTGTCTGTATATTTTGATTGTTATCTTTATTATTGAATCATACATACATAAATTTTATTCATTTATCATTAATTTTCTTATTATTTTCGCAAAATAATGAATCACAATGTGCGTATTAATTCTTTTTTATCTTATTTTTAATTTTACAATTAGATCATTTAAACTAATAATGCTGAAATGAATACATATATAATTGATTGTAAAATCAAAATAGTACAAAATTTACGTTATTGCAAATTAAAAATAAAAAATAGTAATAAATATATATAAACTAGAAATTTTGTTATACTTGCAAGCTTTTCTTTTTTTCTCTCAAAGGATTCAAATTATTATAAAGCAAAATAATTGTAGAAATAATTTTTACTTGTTCTTTTTATATAAATAACTTCTTAATGACTTAATTTTACATGACTTAACTTGTTAATTAAATTTATTAATTTCATTAAGTTGCATTATATGTTTCAATTACAGATTAAAGAAGAATATCATAAACCAATTACACCAAAATGTCGTGCTCCAATAAGAAATATAGAGAAATTTAATAATGTAATAATAATATGCCTGTATGGATTTAGATTTCTTTGTACATAATTTATTGATTTCATTGAAATTAAATAGCGTTATATATTTCAATTGCAGAATAAGGAAAAACATCTTAAACAGATTATACCAAAGTGTCGTCCTCCTATAAGAAACATTAAGAATTCAAACAAGGATAATAATAATATATCTAAGGATTTAAATTCATTTATATATAAACAAAATAATAATATGAGTTATTCAGAAACATTTGTCAATAACACGCATGATGACAGTAATGATAAGAATTCTAATAACGACAGTTTATCAGATGAATCCTCCGAAATAAATCAGTCAACGAAATGTAATTCTTCATTGGGAAATAGTCATAATGATAGTCCACAAGTAGTTAAGTCGGGTTCTTCTAGTAAACAGAAGGAAGATAATAGAGGAGATGGCAAAAATAGTAACTTTTATTGTTATATATTTCTGCTGATAATTGTTCCCATTGTGTGCTCTATATATTTTCTTACATCACAAGATAATAATAATGAATCAATGCAGATTTCATACAATACACAAGAAAAAACGATACAAGACTTCCGTAAATCAATAAGCGATGTTAGATTAAAATTTACAAGTCAAAAATCTAATGTATGGAATGCATTCTCATCTCAAGTAGAAGAAGTTATTAATGAATCAACAAAAGTTTCTATCATTATTTTACTCGGAAATGAAACGAATACAATCAAATGTTTAGCACATTTGTTTGGAGACATAAGTGGCAAGGCTTTAGGTAGTGATAACTATTTAATATTCAATACGAAAAACATTGAGAATGATCATGGAGAAATCATTAATGAATTAAAAACAGAGATTTTGATAAAAAGAGCTGTGGTAAGTTTAGAAACGTTTGAAGTAAAGTCATATACACATTTCAATTTGGATAAACATATCTATATATTCATTGATTACTGGAGTATTATTATATCAATCTATTATACAATTACTTGAATAATTCATATAAAAGACTAAAGATATTAATTAACTCGTATATTTTTCAGATTATCGAAGATTTGCTTAATATAGGTTCTGAAGCTGTTAAAGTATTGCATAATTTGTGTGACAAAGAAAACCCTTTAATTTCAAAGACCATGTATATAATTACTATTATATCGAATAATTATGAAGGATTACACAAAGATAAGTTTGTAGAAGATTCTATTACTGCCAAATTTTCTAAATTTATTGATTTGGATATTTTAAATCCTCTTATTACTCGGATAATGGATGGTCCAATAATATCAATTTCACCAGAGCCAAATATGAAAGGGAAAAAGAATATTGGTGAATGTTTACTTCTTTAATTTATCTTATCTTTTTTTTTCGTAGAATATATAATTATATTATATATGAAATATTTCTTTTTTATACAAAAATGTAAACTATCGTTTGAAAGTGTTTCATCAGGATATGGTAGAACTATAGACACATCATTTTATATTAGATATTAAAAACAAGAATAAAAAATGTATAATAAGGATTGAAAAAAGCTTTAGAAATATTTATTATTATGCAAATTTATTTTGTTATGCCAAACAATGATACAGAACGACATTCGTAAATGAACTATGTAAAGCATAATTCAAGATAATTTCTACAAACTTATAAAAAATATAACAACGAGATAGATGCCTCTGATATAATGCTAGATTTTGCCTATACCGGCCAAGATTATTCGAGTTTAAAGTATAGTAAAATGGATTACTTCATGCATGTTTCACTCCACATTTTCGTTATTACCATTACAGCGTAATAGTCGGCAGTCGGTGTTACAAGTATCGTCAGAAATCGTACGTTTATGGGGCTCATTGCCAATTTACAATATCATTGATTACTTACAATTATTTTAAATTATTGCACATACAGATAAAAAATTTAATCAATAATAATTAATATTGCGATCTATTGCATGAACTTTTGAAAAATATTAATTCGTAAACATATATTGTACATAATTTGCTTATAAATCGAGTTAATTTATGTACGAATATTTATTGGAAAAAATATAAAAAATTTATCTTGTTAAATATAAATATTCGTCAATAGTTCATTAAGTATAATAAATTATATAAACATATTAAAGTTAATAATTATACATATATTGCAAAAAGTTTTGTTTTATCTTCTTTATGTAGAATTCTTGATGAAAATCAAATTACACTTATTTTAATAATCCTTTTGTTTTATTCATTTTTTGGCATTATTATAAAGTGTTCTATTGAATTTCTATATCGAAAGATGTTACATGCAGTAGAATGTTAGTAAAAAAGAGGTAAATATCTTTTGAATATACTTATGTACTATGGTATGTTATAAATTGGCAACAAGTACTCATAGTTGCATACTTTGCTAAAAAAATGTATTAGCAAAGTTTCTACTATTGAGTTTTATTATGATACAGTCGGTTTCTGTCGTAATTCAAATCGGTAACTAAAAGTAGGAAGTATATATAGAAATTGTATATAATATAGTATCGTCAAACCTAAATAATAAATACAATTTATACAGTCACAGACTTTTTATACAGAATGTCCAAAATCTAATGTGCTATACAATAGTAACATAAACAATTTTCAATCCTTACACATGCAATTTACTTCCTTGATTGATACATAATTCTTACGAATTTTCTAAATATTAGAAATTACAATTTATAATCGTACCATTTATATCGATTACAATGACAATGATTAAAAATTTATCTTTTCCATATCCAATTATAGTTTTGAATGGCCGTTGTTGAATTAGATAATAACTTACTATGCTTTTGTGTACAATGAAAAAAGAAAAGTGAACAAAAAAATACAAGAAATGAATATTCTACGTAAACTAATATAAAATCATTCGTTTATATATACCATCTTTTTCTTTAAATATTGAAATTTCATGCTTCTATTGCTTGCAAGTATTTTAGAAAAGTAAATCGGTTTGTTTACAATTGTCTGATTTGTAATTATGGGTTTCCTCTATCAGGGCACTCTGTATAGAACAGCCTTAATATTATGAAATACGTATTTACAGTAAAAAAGTTTAATTGGTCATATTTTTACCTAGCATAGTAAGGAGGTGAATACCACGTTGTGTAATGTTGTCCGAATTGGCTGTAGTCGTGTACTTCAGTCGTACAGTGTCTTGCAAATTGCGCAAGTGTCGTAATTCTGAGTCAGTCACGTCATAATAAGGTGTATGTATATATCTGCCCTTTGATTGAATCGGTTCTTTACCACATTTAGTGCTTAAGCCATACTTACTTTTTAAGCACTAAACAATTTCTTTTTTTTTATCTCTGTTAAACTGAATGCTTTACGCTGCATAAGTATATGAATAAGTTTACTAATCGATCCATTAGTACGTATTATACGAAAGCTTTGATAAAAGCTTTACTGTTATAATTTAGTAAAGGTTTTAAA
Source organism: Vespula vulgaris (assembly GCF_905475345.1). Taxonomy (NCBI): domain Eukaryota; kingdom Metazoa; phylum Arthropoda; class Insecta; order Hymenoptera; family Vespidae; genus Vespula; species Vespula vulgaris. Next base: position 3,205,767 of record NC_066594.1, read on the forward strand.
AGGAGAGAGAGAGAGAGAGAGAAAGAGAGAGAGAGAGAGAGAGAGAGAGAGAGAGACAGAGAGAGAGAGAGAAAGCCAAAGCAATTGATGCAACATTAACGGAACATATGACCTGGTAAAAGTAAAATGCGTTAAAAATTACGATAAATATTCATTTTGCATCTTCATTGTTATGTGAAAAATCTAGTACTTTTAAAGGGGGGTACTATTGATATTTTTTGATGAATACGAACTCAAAAGCATTTGTAATAATACAATGTATGAGAAAACTCGTACAGCTAGTTGGTATTTCAGTTTTAGAGATATTACATTTCTCATGAGATTAAGGATCGTAAAAGATAGCGTGGAACATCGTATTCAGAAGCACGTATTCCAGGTTTCAATCAATAATTAATCATTTAGAATTCGAAGCCTTCGACTGGAAGTTGAGAAGAATCGGGTGCTGTGAATTGAAATTGTTGTCCTTGCGAATCAATAGATGGAACGATTCTAGTGTCTTCTTCCTCGGAACCAAAGTATCGATCGATGATATCAAAAGCTTTTTGATAAATGTCCATATTTTGATGAGATTGTAGGAATTCTATTTTATCTAGGCCTAAAACATCATAAATAAATATAAATATTACACAATTAAATTAAATAATATAAAGCGTAAATATTTTTTTCGTTTTTATATCGATACGTTACCATAACATTCTTCGATCAATACTGCGTAAGGATTAATACCATTGTGCATACTAGCGTCTTGTTCTCCAAGACGTAAAATATTTTCTAAACCATTTAATGCAACCTGCACAATTTTTGCATCCATAACGGTTAACAAATCGCACAATGGTGAAATACATCTCTGTGAAGCAAGATAACGTATTTGTTCAGGAGTACCACCGCTGGTAGCATTTGTGATTGCCCAAGCTGCCTCTTTTCGAGTTTTAAATTCGGCTTTTCCTAATATATCAATTAATACAGGGAAAATGTTAGCATCAATAACAGCCTAGAAACAAATAATGAATATTAACAATGTATACGCTTGGTTTCTCTTTCTTTGTCCAATAACATTATTAAGAGTTTCAAAATTAGAGATATAAAATATTTTATTAACAATGATTATCACCTGTATTTGCTGAGGGTTACCAGCAGTGATATTAGATACTGTCCAACAAGCTTCCTTACGTATGCTTTCTCGTGAAGAATTCAAAAGATGTAATAAACAAGGGAGCGCTGAACAATTTAGTACGACTTGAGTTTGCACGTCATCTCCAGTAACTATATTACCAACAGCACGAAGAGCTGCACTTACTACATTGCTTTCTTCACGCCTAAATAAATAAGGATTATGTATATTGTTTTATTCATCTATGTACATTTATATATAAAAAAGTAGATATTTGTTGAATTCCTAGATATCATGTGCATATACACGGAATAGTCGAATCGTGACAGTTTGATATCTACGCTGTGGCTTATCATACACAAACCCCATAAAACTATACCGATAAACATGTAATATATCGTACAAACTTTTTTAGTATTCTATTATAAAGACATCAATTATTCTTACACAGAATAAAGCTGTTAGCTTAGTAATATCTAACGAGATGTTATAATTTGTTTATTACTGTTGATCAATATTTTATAAATGCTGAGACAAATACACACACACACACACACACACGCGCGCGCGCGCGTATCGACAATATAGCATTACGTATTACTCACATCAAAAGTTCTACAAGGCGCCTACAAACACCAGCATCTATAACTGCTTGTATTTTATCGTTTGGCCCATCACTTAAATATGACAAAGCCCAACAAGTATCGGCAAGAACATCTGAATCTGGATGATTAAGAAGATGAGCTAAAACTGGTAAGGATGGTGCCACTTTTGAAAATACAGGTGCAGGGTTTTTGCCACGACAAAGATTTGATAATGCCCATACAGCATTCCGTGTCATAGATAAATGTGCAGTTTTAGAAAGAAGTCTGAAAATGTAAGATTTGTTAAAAATAATTATTATAAAATAACACGTAATGTAAAAAATATCATATCTAATTATTAAAGAGATTGAAATGTTTAAATAATAATCCAGAGAATTATTTACTACAAAATAAAAAGTAATAAAAAATGAATGAAAAGTAGAACATACTGTAAAAGTGGTGTAAGGACACCACAACTAATAACATGATCTCTACATTCAGGACTATCTCCTGCAATATTGCCCAAAGCCCAAACTGCTTGTTCTCGAACATCTTCATACTCAGAACTGAGTAACGATATGAAAGTAGGTACAGCTCCTGTTTCTATTACCATGCGCGTTTGTTGAGATGTCCCACTTGCAATATTTGTCAAAGCCCAAGCCGCTTCAAACTGTTACATAATATTTGATATTGTTATTATCTACAAGACTTTTTTACAAATATTTATTTTTATTTATAATGGATGATATTCTATGCTGTTACCAAGAAAAAAATACACATTTCTTTTTCTTTTTTTCAACAAAAAAGATTCTTGTAATTTTTCATTATTCGTTACAAATATAAATCAATTTTCTGAATATACAAACCTGGAGCGTACAATTACTATCATTTTTCAAAAATTCAACAAATCGAGGTACTATTCCTGTATGTATAACTTCGTCTATAGGAGGATTTGGTTCTCTGGATAATAACTTTCTGAATTTCTGAGTAGCTGCTAATTGATCTTCTACATTAGGACTGTATAATGCTTGTACCAATTTTTTTGTTATAACAACACTTTGCTGAAACATAAAAATGAAACATTAAAATAGACAAGAAAGTTTTTTTTGTTAGTTAGTAGAAAAGAAATATAAATTTTACTAATTGTGGTGTAGGTATAGAATATTCATCTGCAGTGGCAAGATTATCCTCATCGGTAACAATATTAGGTACATTACGTCTTTTTGATAATTGTTGTTCACGCTTTTGTTTTCTTAATTGCACACCTTCTTCTTCTCTACGTCGTCTTAATTCCTGTGAGTCTAAACCCACATTTTTATAACGATACTTATGTGTCGGTCCACTTGACATCTATAAATAAAAATTGTTTGTTCGTCAATAAGTTAAAGATTATTTTAAATATATACATCTTTTTATTGAATAACAGTGGACATAAAAAATGGATGTTATAGGACATATAAGAAACAGATATGTGTCAATATTAAAAGTAAAAAAAAAGAAGTATTTACTTATTTATTTTAAACAAAAAAAAGATATTTGACACGTATTTGTGTTCTATAAAAATGTTGTAAAACATACTATGTAAAATAATGCGTTCACGAATTAGCACACATTTGTGTGCATGCGCACATATATATATATATATATGAATACAAAGCATTTTCTATATTCCTTGACAACAAGATGGAATAGATAATAAAAAATAAAATATTTACTTTATTTTCCTCACTCTGCAGTTTCCAATTGTTTGAAAAATAATATAATATCAAAAAATGATAAACAGAGATAAAGAAACGTAGTTGCTTTCTTCGTTACGCTACTAGTACACACAGCTACTTGGTTACGTACGCGTTTCCGTGTGCAAGGTATTCGCATGCAATTCCCCACCTTTACGAAGCTAAACGAACGTATCCGCGCGCGCGCGCGCGCGCGCTTGTGTGTGTGTGCGCGCGCGTGCGCGCATTTCACCAGTAATATTAACGTAAAAATAATCGTACCAAATATTCGTTTGAAAATGAAATAACAATATTCATTGAAAATCAAATTATTCAAATGGAATTATAATTCGAAATTTACATCTCCCACATTAATTGTTTAAACATGGACCACGTTTAAAAATTATATTTGTCATTGTGGCTTGAAAAGGGTTATGTATTAATTGATAGAAAATGAAGTTGCATTTATTTCGAGAATACATTTACTTTATAGATGAAAATAAAATCGATAAAAAAGTTTCAAAAGATTTTCTTTAATGACGACGAATATTTTGACGATGCTTTTTTTATTATATATATATATTTTTTTTCGAAAGCATTAGACATTTTCGCACACGGTAGATAGACTGACATTGGCCTGGAATTGTCTCGATTCATCGATACGTCATTATTGTTGTCTTTTACTACACATTCGTATGTCCGAATTAAAATCAATTAGATTTAATACTCACGTTTGTAAAATATTTTCAAGCTGTCTATTATACGTAAAATATCATAAGAATATATCTACCAGCCACTACCACACTTTTTTCTCGTTAGCAAACTTTGGCAGGCAATCGGTGAGCCTTCTTCTAGTCTTCAACGCGCAAGGAATCACGGGGTTAGCTAACGACATCCTGATAGGTCAATTCATATAACTATAAGATTTTTTACTATACTTATATTTTCTTATTTCTTGATATATCTATAAAGTTGACAGGAATATATATATATTATTTTTTTCGATAGAAAAAAGTATTATTGTAATTATTAAAAAAAAAAAAATACCGTATTCCAAGATAGAAGTAAATTGCCTGCATCTTAAAATGGGTAATTTTTTTTTGTTACCAAGCATCATCATTCTTACCTGATATTACTAGAAATAGTTACTAAAGTTAGACTCGACAATGGCAAGTAATTGGAGACAACGTGTGATATTCTGAGATAAACTGATACAAAATGTAACTAATAATATAAGTCTGAACGAATTTCGAATTATATTGATTCGGTTGCATGTATATTTTTTCTATATGTGATATATATTAAATTTATATTTATTTTTGAAAGTAAGTACTTGCAAAATTTTTCAGTATTTATTTGTTTATCCAAAAAAGATAATACACGTGAGCTTTTTAATAATTATAAACTAAAATTGAATTAATTGCTTTTAATTTTTTAATCGCACATTTCTACGTGATAAAAAAAAAAATAAGCAGAATATGTAAGTTCTTTCTGGAATAGCCAATGAGAACGTTGAGAAGCTAGTGATAACGTATTTGTCAACTTTTTATTCCTCTGTTTCAAACGAAGTTTCTTTAAATGAAGTATCATAACCTTGAAATGTTGTATATAATAGTTGGTGTATTTTAACGTGTTGCATGTTCTTTTAGGTTAGGTATGTACATTGACAAATATAAAATGGATTGCGTATTTCGTAATAAAAATGTGAAGTATTTTATAAGAAAAAGAGGTAAACTTCGAATTATCATGTTCTGTCTGATTGTAATGAAGTGTTATTAACCAATCCACGATACAGACCAGTATCGTACCATGTAGAAAAAGTACCTGCATTTTATACAGTGTAATATTAATAGTAATTATTTATTTAGTTTTTAATCAACAATTATTAATTTTTAAATGTCACTAAAATTAAATGATGTAGATTTGAAATTTTAATGTAATTTCGTTTCAAAAAGTTATTACCCAGGGTTCTTAAAATTATATGTATGAGCTTGAGTAAGACAAAGATAGAATATGATAATATAACGTTCGCCTCTTTGTTTTCTAAAATTCTATATTATTAATAGTGCAATTCACAGTCACTAATGATTATCCAAGAAAATATATATATAATATATAAGTCAGATATATATATACATATATATATATATCAGACATATTTATGTTAAATCATAATCTTTAGATTTAAAAATTATTTTTTTTTCTTTGTGTTCTATGTACAATATTATATCATACGTTAAATTAAGTTATTTAAGTTATTTTTTATTTACGATATATTTTTTTTCTTATTAAGTTATTTCAGACTAATACTATATTATAATAAAAACGAGGACAGAAAATTGTATTAATTTTTCGTAGAGTTTAGAAAGAAAGAAAAAGAAAGAGAAAAAATAATAATAAATTATTATTTCTCCATAAAAAAAAATAAAATAAAATAAAAAAATAAAAAAAAAATAAGAATAACATTGATTTTCGTAAGTTATAACTTGTAACTTGAATATGATAAAATAATAATAATTATAAGTATACTATAATTATCTGTCTTAGATATATGAGTGAAATATATATCTATGTCACAATTAATTTTAATCAAAGTACTTAATATTATTGCGTTTAAATATTAATAATTTGTTTAATACAGTATCTCACTATTAATCAACCGGAATATTTATTTTTTATATATATCATTGCATTTAAAGTATTAATAATTGATAATAAATTTAACTGTTTCGAGATAGTCGTTTAAACTGCCCACATTTGGAGCATTTTAAACGTTTATGGCATTTAAAAATGTCGACATTTTAAGAAACATAATAAGCCTGGCTTTATTCGTACGCTCGACTATTCTTTTGTCGGATAAGCCGATAGGTTGAATTGATAAAGATTAGAGGTAAAAGGGAGGTAACAGGGTCCAAGGGTGTTTGGAGTTAGGCGACAGAAGTCACCCAGCGAAACGAACCAGGAGTATATAGGGAAGGGGATGATGTCACATAGGGGTCTCTCCCCCGTCTAAATACATACAGATGCAGGCCGGATTGATGCATTGACTGAGAGTACAGTGACGTAGAAACGAACAATGTAATATCTCCGTAGAAAAAATTCGCAATTTTTCTTTTCTGAATCGAATAATGATCTATACGTGAGAACGTCAAGAACACATAGAGGAAATTGTATTCTTTATTTATTAAATAAGAAATCGAATCTTAGAATACTATTTATATCTTTCTCTAACAATAAATTACATAATAATAACGTTATCTTTTCTAATATAAAATCAGTATAACTTGCCACGATTTGTCATCTTTAATGTTCTAATAATCGGCATAAAATATTACATGAACACTTTGCCATATGTTATATCTATAAGTATTCATTTAATAGCATTCTAATATATTCTCATTAAATTAAATCGATAAATTCTTTTAGAATCTTTCTTATTAAAAATGAAAGACACGGGGGATAAGATGTAAAAAGGAAAGAAAGAAAGAAAAAAAAAAAGAAATGGAGAATTACAACAATTATTAATCTGGCTCTTATTTCGTAAATATCTCGCGAAGATTTTGCCTACGCTATTGAGAGAAGCTTCGTTTGGATGACTCATGCGATCTCACTTGCAGACTCCCCTGCGCACTCTCGTATCGTAGTCATACACAATAGAGAATGGTAAACGTAGTAAAGGTAACTTGCATGGACCAACGACGGGCACGACGACGGTGTGCACGGCGATATGCACGATGTGCCAATCGTTCCCCTTTCTAGTTTGCTTCGACTCTTTCTCTCTCTTTCTCTCTCTCTCTCTTTCTATATCTATCTATCTTTATCTCTCTCTTTCTTTTTGGTTCAAGCGTTCGCGAGCCACGTGGCAGCATCCCCTTCTCCTCCCTGATATTCTATTTCTCTCTTTCTCTCTTTCTCTCTTTCCCTCTCTGTTCTTCACCCCACCTACTCTCTCGTCTCAACAATTGATTACCCAACGAGCAACTAGCCAAATTGTGATCGTCCTCAAAAAATATGTTCACTACTTTAAAAAATATATTTTCTGAGATACTGAATTAGTAATTATAGTTTAATATTTTTTGGTTTTTCTTTTTTTATATGTAGATATACATATATAAAATATATAATGTGTATATATATTATTATTATGTATTATATATATATATATATATATATATATATATATATTATTTTTTATCGTTTGATATTCCCATTTGTATGGGATTGCCAAACAACAAATATGTTTTACTTGTATCTTATGTTACGTTTCTTTTATTAAGCTTTATTGTTGGATCGTTCTTAAAAAGTATAAGTTTGCTATTTTGATAATCATATTTTGTTTCATCTTTTATACACACACACACATATATATATTTCTGTAAGATGTCTTTTACTCATTTTTTACGTTACACTTCTTTTATAAAGCATAATTGTATCATCGGTATATATATACATATGTATGTATGTATACAGATATATATACGTCCAGTTTTCTCTGTGAATATGCTGGTGAAGATCGTCAATTAAATAATTACGGTTAAATAGAATGGAATTCTCAGCACGGTACCCGCATGTTTGTTAAGAATCACTCGTGTGCACCTAGAAGCATTTAAAGGTAGATATGTATGTTATATTGGCTTGGAATAACTTCTTGTCGGACCCACATAGATTCATGAAATTTAAACTTACCGGATAGATTCATCACTAAATTTAGATCTTACGATATGTGAGTCATTTTTTGTTAAATCTATCATGAGAATTTATTGTGTAGACTTTTTAAAAAAGATCGATGAAAGTAGATAAAAGCTATATATATTGATTGGTTTAGCATCGCGTATATATTTTTATATTCTAAAAATAAAGAATATTTCATATAGAAGTTTTATCTGCAAATAATATCTTTACAATCTACTTATATAAAAATATCTTTACAATGTATACTTGTAAGAATATATATGTACTCTACTTGTACAATTATTTTTTTTCCTTTTTTATAAAAATTCTCTTCGTTATCTTTACAAGTAGATTGTAAAAATATTTTAAAATATACTTGTCTTTTATATAGTATCTACATAAAGTAATAATCTGACTTGAAGTTAGCATACATTTTAGGATATGCAAAAAAGTATTAGAAACGGTGTGCATGTATATATCTACGTACGGTATATACGTATAATAGATAATTCTATGTAAAGAAGAGAACGCGAATTCGCGTCAGTATTTAAGCGCGGTGGAAAGAAAAGAACGAGGGGATTCATAGGGGGATCAAATCGTGTCTCCATTGTGCTCAGGTGTTAGGCATGTGTAGGGGTAGTATGAGCGGTGAACGGCGAACGGCGAACGGCAATGGTGCTTCAGAGGGTAGATTTGCACACGCGGCACAGATCCTTCCGACAAAGGGATGGAACAGATTGGAAGCTATTTGTTCGTACGCCCGTTCACTCACCCCGTCTTTTTTTTCTCTCTATTTGATTATGAAAAATATCGATCTAGTATTTTAATATTATTTTTATAACTTTTCTATATTTCAATAGAAATTTTTCCTCTATCTTAAAGGAATATTAATATATTTAGGAACGTCTATGAACAAAAGAATATCCAATAAAAATTTTTTTATTCCTTCTTGTATTCAATGTTTTTATTCGCGCGAGTTTGTATATATTATTACAGACATTTTAATATCAGCTAGCAAGAAAAAAATAGAAGAAAAGATAAAAGAAAATGATCAGTAGATCTTTTTTTTCAAATTATATGAATATTCTAAATTTAGACAATTTTTTGAAATTGAGTAAATTATTTCAAGTTAAACGAAGCTTTCTAAATTATCAATTACTTACAAAGCAAATTAATATTCTCTATGAAAAAGAAATAATGAGTTTTATATAAATCTTTATCATCCAACGATTTTGTACAAATTTAATATATCCATAAATTTCATAGATTTCAATCTTGTATATATAGCATGTTTAAAGTATCATCAAAATTGATCATTTCTACTTTCTTATATATATTTTATACTATATATATAATTACGTTATATATATATATATATATATATATATATATATATTATATATACATACATATATCTAAAAAAATAAAAAGACAAAGCTTCCTGGGAACAAAACTGTACGCAGAAAGTATCGATGACTCATGTGCATTCTATCTCGTGCCGTCTCGCTTTTGGAGAATCGTTCTTTTTAAAGGGGAAGGGAGGAATATCGTTTCTAATTCTACTCCACGTATGTATGCACCTAGGACCATAAAATCTGGTCGGCATTCGGCAATAGAGATGAAGGTACACGCTCTTCTGGACCCCCAGGCTCCATGGTCCATATGGCGACCACCGTACATAGTCGTTTTCACAGGAGTATATATGTAGGTAAAAGTACACGCGTTTATTTTCTTCTCCCGCTTTCGTGCTGTCTCTCGAGAGTAAGAGAGGACTGTTCGGTCCACATTCAATCTGTCCACCTTTGGTACAATTTACAACTTGTATGTCGTATATCTCGTATTTAACCCTAATCTTTTTTATTAGTTTATAACGCACGATTAAGATTAAGATAAGATTATTTTAATCGTAACATTCTTAATAATCTTCCTTTTTAAACACGATATATATATATATATATACACACACATATAACGTGCTTTATTAATAACGTTATGCAATACATATTTGAATACTATAGTTCAACGAGAGAACATGTAATCTTTTTTATGGTAGTAAGATTGATACACTTTTAATGTTAAACATTTTATTCGCTTGAGAATCTTTCTCTCTCTCTTGTTCTTCTTTCTATCTCTCTCTCTCTCTCTCTCTCTCTCTCTTTATTATTTTATTAGTAACATTATTTAACTACAGAAGAGAAAAACAGAAGACTCTCAGAAGAGGGGGAGAGAAAGGAGGAGAGAAGAGAGACCTGGAGAAGGGAGAAGGGAGTTTGGAAGAAAAAGAATAGGATAAGAGAAGGCACAAGTGGTGCACACATGGTGTACAGTTGTTCAAGAGGTCAGCTTTTTGTCCTTCGAGCTTTCAGTTTTACGGATCCGGTCGATTTTTTTCTTATTCACTACGATTATATCTAGATGTTTACTCATTGTATCTTTATATACGTATACTTGTACCTGCCAATCCATTCTTATGAACAAATTGTCAAACCTTCGTACTTATTAACCTTACGATGGTCGGTGTAAAAGCCGGATAAATTTCGTGAAATTTGACCTTTTCTACCACTCCCCTCATTCTTCTCACTTTTCTTTTTCTCTTTTTTTCCCTTTTTAGTTTTCTCCCCTCTACCTCTTTCCACTCCATCACTCTTTCCCTTTTTCTCACGTATACCGATTATATTGTAGCTCTTAGTGGATCTTATTTGACTTTTTTCTTTATCGAGTAACACGTAATACATTGAAATATACAATAGATAGATACGCTTGAAACATATACCTATTTAAATATTGACTTTGTGATTTATCTAATTTGAGTTAATTTAATGATTAAATAATTTCAAATGTATCTAATCTAATTCTTCACTCATCCTTTTTTCTTTTTTTTTTTTTTTTTTTTTTTTTTTGAGATAACTTGTCGATAGTAAATGACGAAATTAATAGTATATCTGAAATGTAATCTCTACCGTTGTTTTTTCTTATTCGACAAAGTTATATTTTTACTTGACATAGAAATGAACCTTCTAATCGAGATTTCAAATTGTACACATAGAAAGTCACGTTTCGCTTGGAACGATCAATAAAATAAGATATCCGCTCGAGCTTATATTTTGTAATGCAAAATACAATGTTATAAATGGAGAAATCCGAAAGATAGGGAATGTATATAGATCGATTTGTCGTCGGTAGGAAATACAAAGAATAATCGTTTTTAATGATGACCAATTTAGGTGAGTTTGATTACATTTGAAGAGGACTTTAAACTTGGTACATTGTTAATATTTATCATAATACACATACGATAAAAAATAAGTGTCATACAAACACACACACGCGCGTGTGATTCACGCGTATCTATTGCGAGAACGATAAAGTTCGAGCGAGCGAGTAAGCGAGCGAGTAAACGAACAAACGAATGAACGAAAGAGCAAAAGAGAAGTAATCGCTAAGACTTTTGCTTTGGGCAAAGATAAAGAAGACACCGCTGACTGCGAATCACGCCGTGGTTAAGTCTAATGGGCGGCAACAAAAAAGGGATTCACAGAGTGGCCGGCAATGACTATGGCACAGTGTGCGTAGGGAGATACCCCTCCATGAGCTAGAAGGGAGTCTCGCGATCCCCACTGTGGACACCTCTATGTCCGTCCTCCGCACTCTCTATAATATGCGCTGAAGCGCGAGCGCGCATTAACTCTCTGTGTCTCCTCCTTACACGACTTCGTTCGACTCCGATCTCCCTTATCATCCTCGTACGTTGTCGTCGCTTTAAGCCTTAACTTTCTCAGTGCCGTACGAACTGACCGAGAACCACATTTTGTTCTACAAACGTATACGTAACGATTGACTACGTTCTATCGAAACGTATATCTCGTAATATACGAAAACCTCATTTTTATATTATCAATAAATTCAAAGAAAGATATTATTTTTCTGTTCCAACACTAAGGTAAATGAGGTCAACGATCTCATAGGATTGTAGCAACGTTTAGAAAAAAAGGAGGTTTCGTTATTCGTTCTAATCGTTTCGAATTCTTGTCGAAGATAGCACGTATAATATGAGACTGCATTTTTATTAATTTTAAAGATTCTTATCCGTTCTCATATATAGTCTTATTATTAATCGTGTATTTGTATTCATTGTTATCACATTCTGACGCTGTTTCATTATTATAACAGCGAGGAAGAGAAAATCGATCTCGAGTTTTAAATTTGGGAGATGCTTATAATTAAGGAATATGCGTACCAATGTCGCTTGGTAATTTGATTGATAAACAGGAACACGTATTTACTACGAATATCGAATTAAAGATTAACGTAAGAAAAATATTTTATCTAGATTCTTTACAATTTGTATAATAGTTATAAAAAGAGATTATAAATTTTGTAGAATTTTGAATATAATTTAAAGGCAAGTTGATCCACCGGACATGAAAAGAGAGAAATGAACCGTATCCATGATTATACATCCTCCCTTGTAGATAAGAAAAATAGGAGCAAGGCATCCGTTAAGTAGGGAACAAACGATATCCCGGTTTCCGGTTAATGAGTACGTCATCCGATAAGAAATTAGTCGACTTACAGTCGGCAGATGGTATCGATCGTAGCTGTTAGGTTTCTTCAAATGCTCGAGAAAAGAAAGAATTATGAAAAAGATCGGAATACCGCGAAGAGAAAGAGATTATGACGAGGAGGATCGTACGTAGGTTTGTCAAATTGTAAGAGAGAGAGAGAGATGACGGGAGAGTAAATAGATAGGTAGGAAGAGCGTGCGCGAAAGAGAGAGAGAGAGAGAGAGAGGAAGAAAGTCTAGTTGAGAGGTATAACTCTCGCGTAGTTAGGGACGACGGAGGCTAGGGACGCCGTGCCGGCACGGTGACGCCACGGTGACGAGGTGGAGGAGAAAAGGTGGCGATGGTGGTGGAGGTGGAGGTGGAGGAGAAAAGGATGGCAGTAGTGGTGGCAGTGGCGGAGAAGGCGTCGACGTAGGATGCGTGACTTGCGCGCGGGGACTTTGGGCGAGGATGATAAAGGCTGCCGTTAGCTACGTCGTAGACTCTGGACGTCGTCCGAGTAGGCGCCCGAAGGAAAGAGAGAGAGAGAGAGAGAGAGAGAGAGAGAGTGTAGGTCTCTTTGGTTTAGGGCGGGTGGCGGGAGGGATTCGCGTCGTGACGAAGGAAGGTAAAAGAGGAGGGAGATTGTAGGCGGAGTGGGGTAAACGTGGTGCGCCGACTCGCTCGACGATACGATATTGAGAAGGGAACAGGCGGTGGTGGTGGCGGTGGCGGTGGTGGTAACGGTTGAGGAGGTGGGGGTGGCGGCGGTGCCGGTGCCGGTGCCGGCTAAAGAGGGGCACAGAGGGGGAGCAAAGCCACGGGGGCGGTGGCTCCTCCGCGCTACAGCCGCCATCATCGTCCGTCCCATCCTATAGTAACCTTCCAAAGCAGTACCCGATCTTTCCTCTCCAATGTGTGTTAGTTGGGAGCGCGTTTACCGGTGTTCGCTGCTTCGAGTCAGCTAGTGTAAAACGGACGCTTCTGTTTCGCCCGATCTTACCATGCCCTAACATCGAACATTAAATCCTCGCTTTTTCCCTCGTTCCTTCTCTTCTCTGTCTCTCTTTTTTTTCCCTCTCTTCTATTTCCCCCCTTTCCAACCTACCCTCCCAAAAGATCTTATTCTTTTTTTCCTTAAACTTTATACGCGAGGAAGAAAAGAAATACCTAAAGAAGAGAAACAAGTGTAATTAGTGGGTAGAGGAGGTGGTGGAAAAGAAGAAGAAGGAGGAGGAGGAAGAGAATGAAATAAAAAATTGAAGAAAGCTTTCCTTCTCGCGAAAGCCAGTGAAATCAAATTTCAAATATTCATTATTGTGTCTATACATTCTCCGATTCTCTCGTTGCTCGTCGTCTTTCGTCGTTAAATCGCGAGTGTAGTGAGGTTGCATCGAGGAGAAGTGACAACTAAAAAAAAGGGAAGAAAGAAAAAGAAAAGAAAAGAGAAGAAAAGAAAAGAAAAGAAAAGAAGGGAAAAGAAAAGGGGAGAAAATGTGGTCGTGTTTTTGATAAACGTAAACGTGAGATAAATTGGAAGGAAGGTGTCGATCAACAGCAAGGGACAGACAGAAAAAGGGAGAGCACGGGGTGGAGAAACGCGAAGGCGAGTTCAATCTAGAAGGATGTGATGCGATCGATCGGTCATCGCGTAAAACCAAATAGTGGAATGATAAATTGAGATATATAGATAGATAGAGATAAATAGATAGATAGATAGATAGATAGATAGAGAGAGAGAACCAATAAGATTTTCAAGCTCGGTGCGAAGGTCAGCACCTGAGAGAAGCGGAAAAGCGTCACGCGAGCGAAGCGGTGGCGTTTTCGTGCGGCGACATCGCGTCCCGCCCATTCGAGATAGGTCAGACGCGAGGAACGAAGAACCAAGCGGTGGAACAAACGAACGGCAGAATCATTGACATCGCGCTTCTCTTCGTCTTTCCTCTCGCTTCACGACGACAGCATCTCCTTCTTCTCCCCCCGCTCTCTCCATCATTCTCCTGAGAGTTACGCACGGCGCCTTTCGGAGGACCAGCAACATCTTGCACTCATTTAAGAAGCTGTCTCTTAACGCCGTTAGATCAGTCCCATCGTAATCGTCTATTTCCAAAAGAAGCTTTTCTCTCCTATCGTCGTCTTCGTCGTTATCGTCATCATCGTCGTCGTCGTCATCACCGTCGTCGTCGTCGTCGTCGTCGTCGGGAAACATTGTGAAAAAGTAACTCGATAGATCGGCCTCTTTTTCGCCACCACGTGAGGCGACACCCTCCCATTCGTCGTCATCGTCGTCGCCGTCGTCGCTGCCTTCGCCTTCTCCTCCTCAATATACATAAAATAGGAGAAGAAGACGAAGACGAAGAAAAAGAAGAGAAATTTATTTGGAAAATTTGTCAACACTTTTCGAGCTCGTTAGAGAAAGGGAAGAAGAAAGAAAGGAAAAAAGAGAGGAAGAAAGAGAGAAAGAAAGAAAGAAAGAAAGAAAGAAAGAAAGAAAAGAAAGAAAGGAAGGAATTGAAAGATAGACGTAAAGAGAAGGAAGAAGAAGAAAAGAAAAGAGTGAGAAAGTGATCGATAGTGCGTGTAGAGAACAGCATCCGGCCGGTATATTTCGAGTTTCCGACTTATTAAATAGGTGAGAAAAACGGCGAACGCGAAAGATATTCCTAGTTTCGTCGGAAGTAAAGGAATACGTGCACGAGAATGCTGCGCGGCTGCGGCACTAAACGTCGTTGGACGAATTCTTGAACAGACATCGAGATTACGTGGCCACGAAGGAAGGAAGGATATCGTCGTTTGGATTGCGTCTCGCGTCCTCGTTGTCCTCGGCAACGAACAAGAGTGACACGCGCGAAACGCAATACCGATCGGTGTTTTCGCGAATATGAGCATGACTCTTGTTCGGAACGCATTCAAAGGTAAGGATTTCTAATTTTTCCTGTCTAACCTCTATCTTCTATTTACTACTGACTAGATTGCTACCACCAAAGAGATGCGATACGTATTTTTGTCTCACAACGCTCTTGCCTCTTTTTCTCTCTCTCTCTCTTTTTCTCTTTCCCTTTCTCTCTCTCTCTTTCTCGTTTTATAAGCGCATGTGCAACGTATGCAACGTAGGACACTCTTACCCTCCTCCATCCCCACTTGTCGTAGACCTTTCCACACCGCGAACCAAGATATATCCGAATAAAAAAGAAAAAAAACAGGCGCCCCCGCTTCGATTTCGTTGAAACGCTGCTACTCTCCGTAACGTGCTCCTTATTTCCTGTGTGAACACAGTGACCCGATGACCTCAAAAGATCTATGGCAGGAGAGTTTTCTTCGAAAATATCAAACTCAAAGAGAGATAATTAATCAAAACGAATCGGAATTTTTATTGGCCCGTTCACTAAATTTTTCATTTTAATTTCTCGTTTCTTCAAGAGCAAAGTTTCAATTTTTTTATGCTACGCGATTTTAATTCAAGATTAATTGCGTTCTCCCAAAAATGGAATGATCGTTCTATGCTCGGTGCTGTCTTTGTCGAACGGAAACTCAGCTCTGAAATGATAAACGACGATGGACCTGCTGAGAAAAGTCGATGTCAGCGTACCAAGTATACGCATAGATAACAAAAGATGATTTATTTTTATCATATATTTCCATGAATTTGATCATTTATCGTGATCATTGCTAAGTAACAAACAAATATGAGAGTGATCAAACACCTGAGAATAATGATAGCTTTTTATCGTTATATGAAACTTTTCAATGATTTATATTAAAAATATATACTTTCTTTATTTCGTATTACGCATTCTTGTTTATGAGATATCAAGCGTATCGTTTTACACATGTTTTTCATAATTTAACACTGTTTTACGTAATATTTTATTGAATTCTACGTATCAAATCCGATTTTGTAATATATTTTTAACGCTCTTCATCGATTATATATACTACGCATATTTATTAAGTGATAAATTCATTTAGACAATCGTATATACTTGGATGGATTTTTTATCGAGTCAAGTTACAGAGGGATATATGTTACATATATATTACGTTATACTTTCAATATTATAATGAAGTATTAAATATTAAAAAGAGTTTTAAATCTTACGTTGCATAAGAGATGACAAGTTATACTAGTTTACATACATATCTACATACATTCTGTGTATACGAAATTTATAAAACATCATACATTTCAATGGAGTATATTACTGTCGATTATTTTAATACATATTTTTGTTTCGGATCATCGCATCTAATTTTTGTGATATATTTCTTTCTGTAGGTACGATTATTAAACAATGAAAACGTATAATAATACATTGCAATCATTATAAAAAATATTTATAACGAGTACAAAGATACATAAAATTGCATAGAATCAGAATCGATGAATTGAATAAAAAGCATGCAGATTTTTCTTTTTTTTATCATTTATTCGCCGTCAAATTTGACGTGATATCCGTGTATAAAATCGCGACAAAGCATTTCTGTAGAAATCTATTAATATTACTCGGCTACTTAGTATTTAACCGATATACATATTTGAATGAAGAAAAAAAGAACAAAAATTGCTATCGTGAAGTTTTAAAAGACATTTACATTCTATAGAAGATAACTTATGAACAAATATCATCGACGATAACATATTAGTATTAATTAGACTAGTATTAGTAATAATATCTCTCTTCGTTCACGATTTGGCACATAAACAAATGAAAAAGATTAGATTTTGCATACATCGCAATAAACGTCGTATGCTGATATACGTGGTATATTGACTAGTACATAGGTACATATGTAATACGTCAGGCTTCATTGAGAAACGCGCAAATATTTTCTTTATGAGATATCGCATCGAGTTATCTCTCTTTCACGATTATTATTTTGTCTTTCGTTTTTGATAATAAAACGATTCTGCGTTTTACTTACGGACATTTGTATTCCCAATACATTTCTTTTTTGATTATTTCAACCGAGCTTCCTCTTATCCTGCACGAGTTTCGCTCGAATAATCACGACTATATGACTGTAAAGCGATAATAACAAAAAAAAATAATTATGATATACAGAGGTATATCTTAAAGTTTGGAATTTTTTTTACTCTTTTTTAAACGAAACAAAAAAGAACACGCATATACTATATATAACCATATACGTGTATAAACGTGTGCGTATATTTTATATATTTCATATTATATTTATATTATTTTACGTCTTACATTTTATACACATACCTGTCTGTTTATATTTTATATTATAATACATATCTAAATAACAGAATTGTCATGAGGAATGAAGAAAAGAAAGAAAGAAAGAAAGAAAGAAAGAAAAAAAGAAAGAAAGAAAGAAAAGGAAAGCATCGAAATAGTTTTAATGTCATGGAAGATGGCGACCGCGCCCTATCAGGCTCAATGACCTCTCTTTGGATTCAGTCGGAGAAATCGCGTTTACTTACTTGGCTCACGCGCCGCACGGTTTATATCCTTGTTCGTTGTGGCGCGCACGATATCCTCGAGAGCAAGTTTGAGCTGCTGCTCGAGTGCAAACGCGCCTTTACTCTGGTTGCTCCATAAGTTCATAGCAGTCCATACTCGGCAGTACGCCGCCATCCGTTCTTCTCGACGCTCTTGATGACGTAAGCGCGCCCATCTTTTCGTCACCGTCTAAGGGCATGGCTACCATCCAACTTTTTCTCATACCTATACTCTTCCTTTCTGTTGTTTTTATTTCCTTTTCTTTCTTTTTCTTAAATTTCGAAAAGGCAAATTATTCTATGACGTTTCTTTCATCTATCTCTAGAACCTTTACCCTTTCACGCTTCTAATGTTTATTCTATTTTATTTTTCTTTCGACAGGATACGTTAAAAGATCATTCTGATAGATTCATCCTCTCTTAACGATATTATTTTACGCGATGAAACGAAACAAGGAGAAGTATTCGTCTTGAAGTAAACGTATGCTACGTTCGTTCTTATCGAAATATAGGATGGGCCAAAAGTTACTGGGTCAATTTAAATATCAATTACACTTTTTCGAGACTTTTTTGCTTAATTATCTCTTTTTTCAAATCGTTAAATTACAAGACTAGGAATTTCTGGACCATCTTTGTATTTGAGACTCGAATAGGAATTAGAGTTTTTCAGGGTCTCGATGTTTTCATACGTTCGGGACTTGTAAAAATTTCTCGAGAAATTGTTTTATAAATTGTATTTACTAACATAAGTGTCACGCGAGAGAACTCGAAAGAAATTCAATGAAATATAGAAACCACGAGATATGCGGTTATCCATGACCACGAGGATAAGTGGCCACAACGAAGAATTTCTATTTTTTTTTTTTTTTTATCCAAGTATATGGAAATGACGAAATGAAGATTCGTTGCATTAGAAAGTATCGCCGACCGCAGAAATTCCTTCCTAATAAGTACAACTTTAATGAAAAAACATTGGTAAAATAATGTGTTACGTATACTTCATTTCTGGCCTAATTAAATTTCTTCGAAATAGATTTTCTTATCGTTTTTTATCATACTTTATGATCGTCCAATTTGATATTCTTAAGTAAATATGTAAATGCAGTTAGGCGAGAAAACGATCGAAATGGTCAAACAGAAGAAATACTTCTCGTAAATCGATCATTCCGTAACTTTAGATTTTAGGGAGACAGAAACGGACTGGCGAAAAACATGATGTCCGAACGTTAATTCTCTTTAAGATAACGGCAATAAGATAAATAACGCGAGATCATAGCGAAGCTGATAATGTTGGTGAACGATCCGAGCTCGTGTATAGCTCTCGAGAAAGTGGCATCGATCATGTAATCGTTACGATAGTTCGTAATATTCTCTCAGTCGTTGGTTCTTCTTGTTTTCGTTCTATAGTCTATTAAGATCATGATCTACATATAACCGAGACGTGTTACGTATTAGAATAGACGAATGCAAGTTGCTTATATCATTTTCCACATTCCACCGACTTCATTGGTAAAAACATCGTCTTCGATCATTGAGATGGATCAGGGAAAGAAAAAATTGTAAAAAAAAAATGTTACTTTTGATCGATAAGAAAAGAAATTTGTTGATTAGGTCGGTTCATAATTTGCAAATTTTCGATATAACACTTGGACGTATATTCTTTTCTATGCGATAACTTTACAAAACAAAATCAATAGTTGGGTCATTGATAAATAAATAGAACAAAGGTGGATGATCTTATAGATGACATTTCTCTACACACACATATATATATCTTAATCCATTCGTTGGTATTTAATTAATTTTTTATTCCGAAGAGTTATCTAATATTTCTTATACTTTGTTTCGTATTGTTGCAAAAATATATTGCTAATATACATATAATCAAGCTCTTGAGAAATAACGTAACGTTGCGAGCGACGCAACGAAGAACGAATGATCCACGAACCGTTGACAGGAAGGCTGGAAAGGTCACGGCTGTGACCCGTTTCGACATCTTATCGGACTGCACGCTGATCAAAGTTCGTTTCATGAACGAACACGAACGAAAGTTAGTCAGAATAAGAATGCGTTTCGTTCGTGTTTTAATAGTGAAATCATTATTAAACCAAAGTAAAAGGCATAGAAGAAGACATAAATACATACCTAAATCCATCGATAGGTATTAAAAAGGGAGGAAGGTGAAACTTTAGAAGATTTTCTTGTTTGATCCGTTAATAAGGTAGCTTCTCATAGGTACAAAAGGTCTACCGCGATATCGAAGTCGTAAAATGGTTCATGATCACGAATGGGGATAGTACAGTGGGAGCAGCGTTTGAATCCCTGCTGGCACAATGATCGGACCAAAAAGTTATGCAGGCTCGAGCGGACTCACGGTCATGTGTCATTTTTCCCCTCGTGGTCCGTGTGTCGTCGTGGTGCTCGGCTCGACGCGTGCGTGGCATCGTGTAGGGCGTCGTGTACAGGGTGCCGTGCGAAGCCGCGTGCGAAAGACCGGTAGAGAAGGGATACCGATGGGTATATGTGTGTGCGAGCGCGCGGGCGCATTTATATATATTACATGTGCATGTATTATATAGATACCAGCCTCTATATAGCTTTCGTATAGGTATCTATGTATATACGTAGATGCGTCGTAACTAATGACAATGGACCCTCCCAGAATTGCACGCGACTTTGCAACTTCGTAGTGATGATTTTTTTGTATTGTTCTTTTTTTACTTTTTGTTTTATTTTATTTTATTTATTTATTTATTTTTTTTTTTTTTTTTTTATTAATGATACGTTATCCGAAAGAGCGCATTTGCGCTTACTTTGTGTATACTTAGATTGCAGCGAGGACGAAGCAGGTGGTGCGGACGTAGCGACGACGGTGACGACGGCAGCCGAAGGCTGTGCCGCTGAAGCCACGTCGGCCGTACTCGACGAGGATGGCGGCGGCGGCGGCGGCGGTGGCGGTGGTGGCGGCGGTGGTGGTGGTGGTGGTGGTGGTGGTGGTGGTGGTGGAGGAGGCGGAGGCGGCGATGATAACGAGGGAGGATCGACGGTGAAACGAGAAAACGGCCAAACTTGTTCCCACTGCGGCATACTCTTCCGGGACGCGCACGTACTTCAACTTCATATCGAGGACGCTCACAAGACGCTTTACTCGGTCGACAAAAACGATCCAAACGCTCAATTTTCTCAAGTGGTGAGCTTTAAATAAGACAAATTTCTCTTATTTATCCGTATATTTCTCGGTATGTTACACTAACCATGATATTGTTTACCTTCGTTACAGTCATGCAAAGTATGTAACAAGACCTTCGCTAACGTCTATCGACTACAAAGGCACATGATCAGCCATGACGAAAGTGCTGTGCTTCGAAAATTCAAATGTCCCCATTGTGAGAAAGCTTTCAAATTTAAACATCACCTTAAGGTACGCGAACACGATCGTTTCTACGAACTTTTCTTTCGACTTAAATCTTTCATATTATTTAGGAACATCTTCGTATACACAGCGGTGAAAAACCATTTCAATGTAACAACTGCGGAAAGAGATTTTCACATTCTGGCTCTTATTCGAGTCATATGACTTCCAAAAAGTGCTTAATCGTAAATTTGAAGAAATCGAGACAAAGCAGTATAAGTAATGTTGATAAATGCTCGAAGAAAACCCCAACGCAATCGGTTCCTGGACGTCGCGAAGATACACTTCTCGCGGCGAACAACAATACTTTTTTACCGATACTGCCAAAGCTTTCTCCTTCAGACTATCAAGAAATACGAGAAGGCGGAGGTAAGGAAATTGCATACATATTAACAAAAGATATTACGATAAAAGCATTTAAATGATATTTAATATCGAATAACTGTTTACACAGATTGAAAAAATCGTCATTTTTTATAACAGCGATAAAACATTACAAATTGTTCATTAACTATTTTAACAAAAATCAAATATATCTATTTGATGCATCTGGTTGCATTATGTGTATCTTAATGTTGAATTTTATGATTATATAAATCTTTAAATAAGTGTAACTTGTAATTAAAAATATAAATCGCACTCAAAGGAATGATCGATTTTAATTATATATATGCATAATTTTTATAAAATATATTCGTCCTTTTTATAGAAATACTCGATAGAAAATTTTGAGAAAAGTTAACTTTTCCATTTTTTATCGCTGCTACAAAAAACTATTTATTTCTTGATATATTTCATACATGGTACACGAATTTTTCGCTTGCAAAAAATCTGAATGTTGTTGTTCTCTCAATTAATAAAGAGGTATTGAATTTCAAATAACATTGTTTTTTGCTTTTATAGGTATTTACGATGTGCCAAGTCTTCTACCCCAAATGATGGGCTTTAGTAGTTACTTCCTTCAATCCTCATTGGGAAAGATATTAAATCAACTGCATTCCAAGCGACTCGACGAAGTTGCCGAACAATTCGAAAGTCATCGAGAAACGATGAGCCCATCGACAGCGGATTCAGAGGGTACGGAAGGTACCGAAGGGAAGGAATCACCTGCTCCGATCGAATCGCAGGGGTTGGACGTTGTACGACGTATTTTGGAAACTGTCAATACCTCTGTCACGAAGCAATTATTAGAAGCAAATGTAAAAAAATTGTCTACCTCACCGGCCACTATGAAACGAGAATTCGAAGACGATTATCAAGTATGTAATGTAACATTTGAAATGAAATGAATGTTGAAATAATGACTATTTAATAGCCACATTACATATGTATGTTTATATCTTTCAAATTTGAATCATTCATAACTATATCGTGTTATAAGTATATCTATACTTTTTTATGATCGATTTCTAAAGAAAATCATCCCGAATATTCTTATTAAGCCAGATAGATGTTCAAATTTGTTTCAAACATTTCCGAGCATATCATTTATTTATATTTGAATATAAATATTTGTCGTGTAGGACCAGGATAGCGAAGTATCGAGCGAGATGACCCATTATCCTGATTGGTCAGTAACGGATCAGTACGACTCGCAAAGCGAAGGTTTGGCTGCTAAACTTGAAGATGCTAATCAGCCCCATGGTATTGCCAGGTTAACTTCCAAGAGGAAAGCCGAGGATAGTTCCGAGCCGGATTCCGATGACGAAGAAGATGGAAATCAAACGCATACAGAAAATGGTAGGAGAGTGAGGGCGAGGTCATTGATAGATGACGAACAATTGGCTGTTCTCAAAGGTTATTACGCTATTAATCCAAGACCAAAGAAAGAAGAGATTATTATGATAGCGAATTATATTAATTTTCCAACTCGTGTCGTCCAGGTAAAGGCCTATCTTTATCTAATGTATATCTGTCTATCTCTGTTATTTTTATATATTTATTTATCATTCAATTTTTTATTCTCATTGAACTCGTATTGTCATTTTTTTAGGTATGGTTCCAAAACTCTCGTGCCAGAGATCGCAGAGAATCGAAGATCCCAGCGTTATTACCTCTTTCAAATCCAACTAATCAAACTACGATAGAACAACCATTGGATTTGTCAAAGAAAGATGTCCTTACGATATCGCTCGTTAAAGATGGTGATACCTCCAACAGAAACGTTGCTTCTCCTTGCGAACAAAAGGAGGATAATTCTACTGTTCCAAATCCAGACACGGACGATCTCGAGGATTCGCCTCTTGTTATAGACGAAGAAATTACCGATTCTATCGATACGAAACGTACACCTTCCACGGTCGACGTCTCGCAAAAGGTATCTAATGTCTTTTTTAATTACTATTATAAGGGAATATCTTTCGATTTTGTTTAAACTGAATCATGCCGTGTGTGCGTAAAACTTTCCTTTCTTAAACAACAAATTGACTAAACCGAATCTAAGAAAGTACGCAAATGATGTAACATTGTAAAAATTTTAGACTGATCGCTTGAAAATTGACGACACACGCAACTAAAATTTCTCTTTCCAGAATCAAAATCATGGGAACGCAAAAAAGGAGAATGAGAATCCAGTTCAAATCGAACCACCTACCACAGCAGATACTGAGCAAGGACTTTATTTTTGTGATCGTTGCGACAAGACTTTTTCAAAACATAGTTCTCTCGCGAGACACAAGTATGAACATTCCGGTAAGTCTATGGACATTAAAAAAGATATTTTATCCGTCTACATATATCCACTTTTATGCGAATTATCATACAATATATCGAATCTCATTTTATAAAGAAAGATTAGAAATATGTAAAATCTTAAACGCTTCTATCTACTTGATTAGTATTAATTATTAATTATCGGTAAGTAATGATCAATATATATGAATATTTTGGTCAGTATAAATAATTAAGTGTCAGGGTTACGTCATGGTTGCGTCACTTATATTACGTACTGATATTTTATTATAAATACTGACCCGAATAAATAGCGTCTAATCTTAAATTCGATTACACATCTTATTATCGCATAAAATTGTTGATTTTTTTTTTTTTTTGTACAGGGCAAAGGCCGTACAAATGCGTGGAGTGTCCAAGAGCGTTCAAGCACAAACATCATCTAACCGAACATAAGCGGTTGCACAGTGGCGAGAAACCCTTTCAGTGCTCCAAGTGCCTCAAACGCTTTTCTCACTCCGGCTCCTACAGCCAACATATGAATCACCGTTACTCTTACTGTAAACCATACAGAGAGTAAATTTTCGAGCGTTCTTCGTCCTATGTCCGCTTCGTTGGCCGAGTACGTACGGTTCTTTCTCCTTTCAAACAGAAAAATCGCATTTAATTTTTCTAATTAATCAAGTATTACATCCATCAACGTGTTTCTTTTTTTTTTTTGTTTATTTTTTTTTTCTCGATCAAATCAACGCGAAGAAAGGAAAGCTATTGCGCTACATTTCCTTTCGTTTTCTTTGGTTTTTGTTTTGTCAATCATTTTCAAGATTTCACGAGAAACTAAACTCTTCTCGTATTCCTGTTCGTTGTAATCGTGCCACGAGGAGAGAACGATACCATCCCTCGTTTGGGTTGGATCGTTATGTACTTGAGCTTTTCCAAGTTCTCAGCAAACTCGTTCGATACGCAACCAAATTTAATGATTTAGGTAAAAATTACCAATGAATATGCGTATCGGCGAATACGCTAAATAAGATAACGTAACGGTACCAAAAATGCATAATGCAATAATCTCTCTCTATACACATAACACGTACACATACACATATATACACATAAAGATGTGTGTATATATAACACACATACACGATATACATACATATACCAAACACGGTACACAAATATATATATACTATAAGATATGATATACATAATATTTTAGTATTTTTATTAACAAGATATTATATATACCATGACAATAATAAGGAAACTAATTAATGTACAAATTCGTTAGCTACGTTCGCCTGGGGGAGTGTGATATTTAAAAGTCCATTCGCATTTTTAAACGCGAAGATTCATATATATCTGAAATATAACAAACGCATACGAGTTACGATAAAGACACGCATATTATGTCGATCAGAAATTACATTATTGATCTTCTTTTTATATATCTATGTAATTCTTTTTGTGACTCTTTTGGTTTTCTTTTTTGTTTATTTTTTATTTCTTAATTTTTGTTTTTTCTTTTAATCAACAAAAGATTATATATTTACAATTAATATGTAGATATTATAAAACTCATCGTTTCACTCCTCTCGCTATAAATGAGCTCCTTTTTCTTTTTAAGTCGAAATGAATATAAGAACAAAAAACGGGGGCGATCACTTGAAATGAATAAATTATTCCGCGTCGCTATTATCAAAGAGGATCAAAAGTAACAGAACGAAGGACACTTGAAATTGAACGATCGTTAATGGAGCTTACGATAAAATTGGATCGTTGTATATTATTGAACTCGCATTATAAGTAACTTTTAAATCTACAGAATGATTATATTATAATATATGAACATTATATATATATATTATATATAATATATATATATATATACATAAAAAAAGAAAAAGAGAAAAAAAGAGAGAAAACGTATGCGTGTTGTGCGTGTATGCGTGTGTGCGTGTACGTCTGCACATATATAGGATAAATCACTCAAAATTCGTCATTTGAAATGTCTGTCTTATTTCGAAGGATTAGAAAAAAGAAAACAAAAACATGTTAAAGTACAAACTGGCATAGTCTTAAAACAAATAATACAGTGACATGATTACATGATATATATATATATATGTATGTACGTATGTGTGTGTGTATATATATACATACATATATATCAATTTCTTTCTTCGAAGATATTTATACTATACAATTTTGTCTGTGGAAACAAGTTTCTTAAACTGTCTTTTAAAAGCAAAGAGGTGGGAGAGACAGAGAGAGGAAGGGAGAGAAAGAGAGAGAGAGAGAGAGAAATATTTCAAATACGAATACTCAAGTGAGTCATTTCCTATAGATACAGACAACAAACAGCACGCACGATATTATCGAACGCCGTTCGAAAGGGCCTTGCAAATCGGTGAATGATGTCATGCGAGAACGTCGTCTCCATTACGTACTTATGGTCTTACGATTATTAAATCAAAATTTTAGTCGATTTTCAATGGTCGTTCGCAATAGAAATCACGCTACGCCTTCCAAATATATTTATATATACTTACCTATGCATATATGTATTATTACAAGATCAGTTAAAAGACAAAAGGAAAGAAAAAGAAAGTCATTTTGCAAAGTAAGTCATTTATAGGATGATCTTTTTATTTTCTCATTATTTATTTTTACTTCTTTCATCCTCATCGATAAATCATTCGAATTAATCGATCAAAATTTGCCGATGAAGTATTGCAAAACTTGATATATAGAACATATAAATAGCGACGACGAATAAAGATAAAAGAAAGGAAAAGGCAAGAAAAAAAATTGATGACGACGATGACGACGACGACGACGACGATGATGATGATGATAATAATAATAATAGTAATAGTAATAGTAATAATAATAATAATAATAATAGTAAAGTAACGACAATAATCTCGCAATAATTTCATTACCGAAATTTCGAGGCCCGATAATAAGATCTACATACGTATGATATTAAATGCTTCCAATACACTATACGACGAAAAAAAATGATTATGTCATTTATATGATTTTATTCGCTCAAACGCGCAGGAGTAAAAATTAAGAAACTCCATAGATATTGATAATACTCGCGAATGTGTATTTTATAACAGTTTATGCGACTTTTTATTTACACGCGCCAACAAAACGATAAGTGATATTGTTATTGAAAAAAAAAATGATAAAAAAAAAACAAACAAACAAAGAAGAAGAAGAAGAAGAAAAAAGGAAAAAGAAAAAAAAGAATAAGAAATAAGAAAAATAAATGAAGAAAAAGAGAAGATAATAGAAGAAGATACCATATATATTAATTATGTATCAAAACGACATTACATTCGGCAATAACGAATAATGTCGGGTCTTGTACTTCCTCACACGCGTACATAGAAGCTTCGGTTATCCGCGACAGGCATCGTGACCATATTAAGAGAAAGAAATATGATGCTTATATAATACTCATTTATTATAGTGTTAATAATTAAGAAATATATTTTTATATAATTATAACGTAATATTATACGATACGATATAGTACTAATTGATCGCTATACTACGCCATGATCGCTATACATCAGATCTCTTTCTTGAACTCTCGCGTGCAAGACGATTCTATACTTACATTTTCTCTTTACCGTCCTCGTTCATAAATCGAATTCGATTTTTCTCTCTCTTAAGAATCGTGTCATATTTGAATTGTTTCATTTTTCACACAATCGATCTTTTAATTCAGTTCTTTCTTCTTATCCAAGTACATATTATATTTTCATATTTTTGTCGTCTTGCACGAGTCATTACACTCGATTATCGTGCGCAAATCTATCGAATCTCTCGTGTTTGTTCCTTCGTTAACACCGATTATAATTAAATATACTTATAGCAAAAGTGTGGCTAAATGGATTTATTGGCTATAATATTTTAGAATAAGCGATTATTGCTTTCAGATGATCGTTATTATTATTACATAAATGCACGGTGAAATGCTTTAAAACATATAAGTAAACACACAAATACACACACATACACACACACACACTTCTGCGGCTTTTTCCCTCTTCTCTCTTCGATCAAAAAAAAAAAAATAAAATAAAATAAAAATATCGTATCTACTTAGTTTGAAAAACGTTACGATATAGAAACGAAAGAATATGCCAGGAAGCTCTTTAAAGACAATAACGCGTATCTAACGCACGATATACAAGTTGGTTCATTAGAAAACTAAACATCTGATTTATCTGGTACGAATTGAGAATAATAGAATAATAATGTCAGATAATAAAATTTATATAATTTTATTGTCTGAGATTACCTTCCTAACTCTCATATTTATTTAGAGAGATATTTGGATAATCGGTTTCTAATGAATCACTCTGTATATAGATATATTGACGTTCCACATTTGCCCCCAAAATTATATGTACACTAAATAATTAAAATTAGATAGATGTATCGATCGGTGCAAGCTGATAGGTCGCTTTGATGAATCGGAATGAAGCTCCGTTATTCCTTAAATCTAAATTATTGTAATCCTATAAAAAAGAAAAAAAAAGAAAAAAAAAGAAAGAAAGAAAGAAAGAAAGAAAGAGAGAGAGAATAAGAGAGCAAAAACAGAAATGAAAAAAAAAAAGAAAAGAAAGAGAAGATAAGAGCGGAGAAAAGAGATAAGAAAATTGTTAACGATTGTTGAAGCAACGATTTAATAAGCACCATACGATGCCTTGCGTGAACGACCGAGCTTGCCTAACTGTCGAAGGCGATTAATAACGTACTATATAGAAGATAATAATTCGAATATAAAAAACGAAATCTTCTTAACCGAAGGCCAACGGTTGCTTCCATGATTCTCCTTAAAAAATGACGACCGCTATTAAATAAATAATATCGCGATCTAATGTAATAGCCCTTCAAATCAGTTTTATCTTTTATTTCTCTTGTTTTCTTCTTTTTCTTAATTTTTGATCTTTATTTTTGTTCTTCTTTTTCTCTATTTTTTTTTTGTTTTTTTTTTTTTAATTATTTTCCCTATATAATATGTACGTGACAAAATACATGCGTATATGTGCGACAGGAGATCGGTGATATTTTTTTAAAAGAATATGTAATTTATACGAAACGTTTTGTTACGGCGACAGAATCAATTGTGATTATAAGATCCTCAGGAGTATCGCGGAGTAACTACGATCCTTCGCATTAAACTGTACTCTATGAATACCAGTGGTTATACCATTGAGCTTTCCATGACTATGTTACGTAAGCAAGTACCAAAAAAAAAAGATATAAATAAATTGTATATATGAGAAATAATCGGGGAAAGAAAAAAAAAGAAAACCACCGCAGACAATAATGTACCGTTTCTTCTAGATTATTAGAAAGCGTAAGCATTACACCATAGTAGGAATAATACATACGTCTTAGGAATAAAAGAAATAAATTTACTAAAAATTGGTACGTAAATATATAGTATATATATATATTATATACATCATTACATTTAATCGACAAGAAAAATAGCGACGTGGATGTTATTATTATGGTGATATGTAATATGCAACGCGTACTTGAAAAAGATTAATGAAAAGTGAAAAAGATAAAAAGGTCTTAGCAACGTAGTGTCGGCAGTGCCAACTTCGAATTATTTTTTATAAGTTATAACTATTAATTGCGCCATATAATGGAGAACAAAATTTCGTACTTAGTACGTAATTTTTTGTTTTTTTTTTTTTTCTATACGTTCATCATTAGCCTTTAAAGATCGTTTTTAAATACCGTAACGTGCATTCATTCTCTTCGATTTAAGTTGACAAATTAAAGAGAAATTTACGTTGAAAAAAATTTATTTATTAGAAATAAAACAAATCGAAACGTAAGCCCAAAAGCTGACTCCATTGATTCTCGATCGGGCAATTTTTATATTTACAATATGTAATAGGGCTCAATCAGAAGAGAGAAAGAGAGAGAGAGAGAGAGAGAGAGGGGGAGAGAGAGAGAGAAAGAGAGAGAGAGAGAGAGAGAGAGGATCCCATGGAATTTTAAGTAACGATTTGTTATATTTCTAAATCAATTTCCTAAGATGTACACACATACATATATTTGTAATTTATTTATGTATGTACATAGATACATGCCTAATGGCTTGTTTTTTCGGAAATTTATTCTTGATTTTTTCAAAATCGATAAAAATTTATTTCTATTCGTGGATAAACCCATCGACATTTCCTTTCTATATTTTCGCAAAATTAAATTCAAATATAATTGAATATATCATATTATATATAATATATTATTGCATTCCATGAGAAATTTTTATATAAAATAGGAGTGACTCCTATCGTAAATTTAATCTGTTATTACTGATTCGTATTTAAATTAATAGCGATGATTGCAATTGAAATCTTGAACGATATAAGTAATTATACTTTGATCTCAAATGTTAATTCCTTATTTTCCTATATAACAACTAAAACGTGCATTTATTATAGTTTTCTATATTATAAAAGCCTATTATATTATGTATGTATGTATGTATGTATGTATGTATGTACATACATATCTCTAACAGTGAATCTATGAGTTATACAGATATATTAATTTTGTATACTCCATGTACCTCAAGAATGCCGCAAAACAATGTCATTTGTTAAACGTTTCAATGAAATCTTTATATATATACGTGTATATACGTATATACATATATTTATATATACTTAAGCAATCATCTCCTTTGGCATTCTCTTTAGTCAATTACGTTAATCGTAAGAGAGAGAGAGAGTGAGAGAGAGAGAGAGAGAGAGAGAGAGAGAGAGAAAGAGAGAGAGAGAGAGAGGAAGAGAGAGAGAGAGACAGAGAGAGAGAAAGAGAAAATGTGATTAGCTGGATAAAAAAATATTTTGATAAATCATTGTACCAGAAATACCGAATTATTTCCATTGATATTGCTTTTTGATTTAAAAAAAAAAAATGATGGTAAACGAACATGATCAGTATTATCAGACGAAAAAGAAAAAAAAGAAAAGGATGAAATTTCGATGGTTACGATCGTGTATTATTATCATTGATCATTTAAAATGATTATAATTACAATCGATGAGGCACCTCCTATACACTACGTCGCTGGCTTGCAAAATATTGATCTGTGGACTTCATCTCCAAAGATCTTTCGTGTGTTACTGCGGAATTAAGAAAATGATCGAAAGAGGAAATAAGAAAGAAAAGAAAAGAAAAGGAAAATATAAGAAAAGGGAAAAGAATAATGTATTGTGACGAAGTTCCATCCATAATAAATAAATGAAATATTATAAAGTTAGGCCGACCTTTCCGCCAGTTCGTGCCTTTTTTTCTGCAGGGAGAGAATGCAGTTTTGAAATTCGATCAAACATGTGCTATAATGTAACGCGATCGCGCAAGGTGTTATTCACATTTGCGCCTGAGTATATGTGTGTGCGTCTGAGAGAGAAAGAAAGAGAGAGAGAGAGAACGAGAGAGAGAGAGAGAGAGAGAGAGAGAGAGAAAGAGGGTGAAAGAAAGGGTGGGAGGAAGAAGCAAGGTGGAAGAAAGGTGAGGGTGAGAGAGAGAGAGAGATGTGGAGAGAAAGAAAAGAAAAAGATATAGAGTATATGCTTAACAGTAACGCACGATAATCGTAAAATGAATGAAAATGAACGAAATTCAAGACGTATTCCTATTCTTACGTAGTATATATTTTCAGTAAACGTTACAACACGCTTTTGGATAAGTCAATAAAAAAAATAATGAAATATATAAATAATGAGTAGGAAGAATTCGTAATTATCTGATAGGAAAAGGATTGGTTAGAGCAATAGGTAGAGAGAGAGGGGGGGGAGTGAAAGAGAAAGAGGTAAAAGAAATGATGGCAGAATAGATGATAAGAGAAAAATAATACAGGAATCGAAGAAAGCATTTGAGATAGAAAGAGAAAAAGAGAGGATGAATTTTAGCACTTGTTGATCGTTCGTTAAATTGTCTTCGTTTCCCGATGTAATAAAAGCTATTTTACTTTGACGCTAATGTAGAATTTCTTATTTTTTGATACATCTCTTCCTCTATGATGTTATATTCATGAGATTCAAACGACCTTAAATTTTATTCTCATATACGTTTCTGTACAATTGATAAGACATTTTTAATGTCTATCTAAAATTAAACTTAATGTATTATATTCACGACCACACTATGATCTTGCGAAACAATGTTTATTTTTCCAAGACAATTTGTCCAGGAGATAGAGTTATTCTAAAATATACAGTGTATATATATACATACTGTTTTATATTAAATATCTCGTTGGTTGCATTTTATGCTAATTAAATTTTCATAAGAAACTTCTTTCGTGTTAACTACATACCAAGTTTTAAACACTGGATATCAATAGCGTCTCCTTTATATTTATTTAGCTGTCGAAGTAAATGTAATTTGGTCTGTTTACAATGATTTGTATGTAACTCATAGGAAGTACACATATTCAACAAAATTGGTTCTTGTAAGCTTTTCATAGGATTTCTGGCCACTGCATTTTCATACAAATGTACAGCAGCTTTGAGCTGACCAGTATAGAGAAGACACACAGCCATATTATTTAATAGCATAACATTAGAAGGATCCATAGTAGATGCAGTTTGAAAATAATTAAATGCTTCTTGAAATGAGTTTTTTGCAACTGCTATTAAGCCTCTATCTACCAATTCTCTAACAGTAGTTGTAGTTGTCTGAATAATTCTATTATTTAATAATGTCTCTGCTGTAGAGACATCCCCAAGAAACAAATATATTCTCCCTATGCTAGATCGAAATATTTGTAATTGCTCTGTTGTCCAATCATGAGATTTGCTTAGTTCTTCTAATATATCTACTGCCAAAATATAATTTTTCATTCCAACTGCACAGTTAATGATAGATATTAATACTCTGGATTTTCTGCGTGACCACAGTTTAATAGCATCTTTCTTCTGTTCTGTATTAGTAACTTTGGTATCATTAGCTTCCCTCATAAGGCCAGCTTGTAAATTTGACAAAATTTCATTGACTACGCTCAAAACTTTGTGTAGTTTATCTAATGCTTCCTTTGGCTTGCCATAATAGTATGGGACTTCTGCTAAAAGTAATCTAAAGGCAAATGAAGCCATGGAACCTGGTTTAGTACCATATAATTCTGGATAAAATGTATAATACATGTCTGGCTTGTCCAAATCACCAAATGGCTTAGATTCTTTTTCTAATAATTCGTTCTGTTTTAATTTTGCTAATAAGGAAAGTCTCGTATACCATAAATATAAAGAATGTGGAGTATGTTTACTTGACTGATTTATTTTTCCATAACCTTGCGCATAGATGGAAATAAGTCTTCCAGATAAATTAATAGCAGCTCTATAACAACCAGTCTGTATTAATTTTCTCAGTCCACGTTCGTCTTGAGTGACATCTGAAGCGGTAAGTACATTTCTTTGCATCTCTTCATCTTCGCCAAGAAAATGGGACACAGCAGTTTTTATTAAATCAGGCATGTCTCCTTGCAATGCCAATCCCGGCATTGTTAAATTGTCTCTCTCGAGAAAAGTAGTTCCTACTGTGGAGGTAGCAATAGATCGCAAAATTTTACGAGTACGTTCTGATGGTATCCAAGCATCTCTATGCAAATTACTTTGTATCATATGATCATTATCTAATAAAGTATCCGACATTCGATCATTATCTAATAAAGTATCCACAGAAAACAAATCATTCGTTGTACAATTTAAAAGTGAATTAAACCTTGAAACATTGTCCTCAGAATCCGATACCGTATTAAAATAGTTTTGTTCATTCGGTGCCACAATATCGTCAAAAATCGTGCGTGGTGCATTATTAAAATAACGACTAATATCTGTTGTCTTTTCATCGGTATCTTCTGATACAGAAGAAACATCCTTTGACATTTTGTTATTACCTTCGGCCATTTTCTTTAAATAACGATTACTGGTTATATTGCCAGTAATTTAAAAATATTAAATAAAACGTAATTCATAAAAACTCGTTCGAGTAAAATTAATCAGGCAATTACTCATACTATGCGAAATATTCCATGCTTACATTGTTAACTGTAATACAGCGTATAGCCGAGAGAGGCGCTGGTGTTACATTTGCGCAAAAGAATATATTCGTTAAATATTTAATGAAAAATTCTATCAATATTGAATAAAAATATCAGTAAATAAACTTTCTCTTATTCCTTCTAAAAATTACATATTGATGACAAAGATTGACATGTAACAAGACCAATCAGAACTACCAATCTCGAAATAAAAAGTTTCTCACTAACTCGTTCGAAGTTTGATTCAAACATTCCCGCTTTTATTTGCCCAACCCCTGACTTATATTTCGTCGCAAATAATCACAATGCAACAAAAATTTATAATGTAAATATCAATATATCTCAATAACGTTTGTATTTACCGTTTAATTCTCATATAGAGAGCGTCTTCGGACTTCGTTATTTACAATTTATTATATATATAAATAACCATACGACAAGAAAATCCTCAGCGTTATTGGTTTGTACTTCTATCTAGATAAATATCATTGGTTTATCACATCTTCACAAACATCACTTCACTGCAGGATAAAGACAAAAAATATATGATTTAAACAAAAAATTGACATAGAAAGGATATCCTCACTACCGCCATTAATAATCGTAAATGTATATACAGGTACAGCATTAGGGATATTTCCTTTTTATAGAAAGTGCATCTACATAAATACACACATGTAAATATAACATTATTGTTGAAAACACACATACACACACGCATATATATATAATATTGTTCCTAATGTTTTATTATTCATTGAAATACAATGTACATAATTAATCGTTTTATACTTTCGTGTAAAGAAAAATATCGTTACAATTCATATCGTTATTATCCCTATAAATGTACTATATGAAAAGGCAGACATGTTGTCCTCTAGTATTCTGTATCTCTTATTGGTTATTGAAAATACGTCATTGCCTGCGGCCATCCGTGTAACGCATTGTCTCGGTTTGACGTGAGGCGCAGTACTACTCGTGCCTACTCATGCCAGTATAAGAAGTCGTCAAAGCAAAGTAATTTTAGTTGGGCGATTTAATGCGGCTTCGTTTATCGCAAAATGTTTTTTATGGATACCTCGTAAAACTCACGGATCGTTGTCTTCGTCTATTAATATTTTTGTTTTCTTCGAAAATTACATAATGAATGTGCATTATTCACGGAACGAAGAAGGAGGGATATGAACGTCAAAATCGTATTACACTAATAAGCTTGTTTTTTTTTTTTTTAATTTCGCCCTTACACAACGGACAAAAGAAGAATATCGAATTATTCCTTTTCATTTCGATCGAAATTAAACTCGAATTGTCGAATCGGTTTTCACATGAAATTGTAATGATTATATGTAATACGCAATTGCGTGCACTTACGGAGATGATTGATTACTGATTCATTCGTTGTCAAATATGCAGTGTGCTGCCATTAGAAATCGTAAGAGTTTTATGTTCTCTTTTCATACCTACAAAATGTGAGATCATGTACCTGGAAGCTATACAACAGACGTAGATCTTAATGTATTAACAAAGATCAAATTTCAATATTTTATAGATAATAGGTCGATTCGAAAATGTATCGTAAACTTTACAACAGGTCTCGTTTTCTGCAAGTTGATCATTCAAATTAACAGTTTAGATCTTACTTCAAGGTTAAATAAGTGATTTCAAATATTTTTATGTAAATGTCTTATGTTACCGTTTTCGTTGAATGATTATCTCATCCGACTACAAAGCTTGTCAAATTTCGCGATATTTTTAGATTGGGGTTACATTTCGACTATTCTATTAAAGCATTTTTAACAATCGAAGGTAACAGAAAATTATCTCTCTGGCGGGGTTTTAGGAATTTTTTTTTTAAATCGATCATAACCATGACTTGTGCTATTTTTAAGCATAATGTATGTTACTGGAGCAATAGAACTTTATAACTTGCAATTTTTATATGGAATATATGTTATTTGGAGCATTGTTAGAGCATCCTTGTTAGTATTTTCAAGTACTTGATTCCCTTGATCAAGAAAAACAATTATTTATAAGTGATTTATTGCTGAGAAATGCCAGCACCACCTCCGCCTTTATCAACTTTGACAGAGGCACCTATGTGCGAAAAAACAGAGGTGAGCGACCCTGACTCTTTGCCCCCTTGGGCTAAAATCACACTTACGTCTGCAGAGGCAGAAATTGAAAAATTAATTGCAAGAAACGAATTGAAGGATGCAGAAGTGACTTACTTTTGTCAAGTCGAACCGATTCTCCAAGATGGACCACAGTAAGTTTAAGTTCGTTTTGAAGAGATTATCGCCGTTGTTGATATAATTTTATATGCGTTACAAACTATGATCTTCAATGTGATAGATGCGGTTTGGTAGCTCTTGCGATGGCGTCTCAAGAATATACAAAACCTGTTTCTGTTAGTCAGTTGCTAGCAGAAGCTAGGGTAAGGGGTTTCACCCAGCATGGAGAAGTATACAGTGTTGATTTCATGGGTACATTGGCAGCTGAATATTTGCCCGATCATAGACCAGACATTTTAGTTGATTTGCAACAATGTCCAGATACTTTAACTCATGCTCTTGCCCATGGAGCAATGGTGCTTATTCCATACGATTCAGATTTTAATCATGCTCCTTGCTTGAAAAGAGGTCATAAAGCTCATTGGGCATTACTTGTAGGACTTATATCGTCAAGGTAACAACTAAACATAATTGAGCTTAATAATTGTAATAGTTGACTTAACTAATCGGAGAGCAGGGATTATTCATATTATTAATTTGTGTGTATATATGTTATAGAATTTTAATAAATTTGTATAAGCCGCTTAATATTTTTCAGGCAAGGGTATCATGTTTTAGCGCGTCATGGAAAATCACGTCATTTGGCTTGTTGGCCACTACGCGACTTAATAGAAAGTAATGGTAACTTAGAAGAAGAAGGAACTGCGAGACATGCAGGTGGATATGTTATACCAAAGGGTGGTGTTGGTGGGCAAAGGGGGCTACGTGGGAGAGCATTGGCATTGCATCCATACATATAAGATTATTATATGTATAAGAGTTGTAGGAAATTAATATCACAGTAAAGATGGGAATCATTAATACAGTGTTACTATATCCATGTTACACGGTTAATATTCGGAAAGTAAGATTTAAAAAGCTACTACAAAAATGACTATAGTTCTTTGTAAAACATAATGCTTCGACTTATGTATACTCAAATTATGCATTGCGATTTGCCAAATGCAAAAAAAAAAAAAAAGAGAAAACGAAAACAAAATAATACTTCTCCAATTTCGTAGTAAGTGCAATCATAAGTTATTTGCTCTTATTTTGCTCCATTATGAAATGTAAATAATTATTATGTCGGTGCAACTTACATGTATATGAGTCAGGTAGTACGTATGTTTTGTTATACATTAAGGTCTCGATGCGATAAGAACAAATTTGAAAGCATTGATGCACATCAAATGATGTGATACGCGTGTGTGTGCGAAATGAAAGACGGACGCATGTAATTGTCCGCCCATGCATTGATCTAAACGTATTAGTTAGGAGTTATTCAAATCAATACTAGCCAATATCAAAATATTTAAGTATATTTATTTAATGACGACTTGCAGGCCTTGAAGGATAGTTATGATTCTTGTTTTATGTTTGCACAATTAATAAAGAATACATTACATTACAAATGCATACGAACTGCAATGCAACTTAATACTAGCCATACCAATTTAAGTATATTGTGTAACGTACATAAATGTAGAAAGATTATCTAAAATATTCTTCACGTGTCAACAACTGAATTTATTTATGAAACAAAAACCTGCATGTATCGAGTAAAATTATTTACAAACAATAAATTAATCATTATTATACATTACAATCTATATATATGTATATATCACAATATATTTTATTTGTCATTCGACTTTCCATATAAAGAGACTTATATTTTGAATCTATAAACGATCGCTATCAGCAGTTGTCACGTCTCGCAAATTTATTTTCATTTTGAAAAATCTTCTTTTTACAAAGAAATGTGTCATTGATTTACATGTCTACAACGTTTAATCATCTTTATGCAAGAGGTCAGTCATGTGATTATTAATAGGAAGTTTAATAATCGCTCTCTCTCTCTCACTACCGATAAAGTAGAGACTTTGATTCATCGCATAAAATAGTAATTACTACTTAAAAAGGAATCGCAAAACATTTGTACCATTCCCATTTTCGTCCATTCCATTTCACTAATCTCCAATCTGTAAGCTGTTGCATTAGTTGTTTCATTTCTATTTAACCGGTATCAAACCAATTGTCTTTATTATTTATCCAATATTTTCGCACGTAAAAATTTATGGAATGCACTGATGAAGCACTGTTCAAGGCGTTTCTCTTTCATTATCAATTTTAATTGTTTTTGATAAACAAAAAGAAAACAACATTAATAAATCTCATTTTCGAAAGTATATAGCAATAGCCCGATATAATTTTCCTTTGCATATTGATTTATTTTCATGATAAAAAAAAATTAGTCAGTGGAATGTTAAATAGAATGTTACAAAAGATACATAAATATTTATAACATTTATTATATCGTAACTTTGAATTATACACTATACACGTGGCGAAGAATTTAACCATACTTGAGTTATACTTGCATATAAGCACGTCACTGCATTCGTATCTTTATACATTTACTGACCTCTTGCGGCTATATGCCTAATCTATTACTTACGTTATGTACTTTGTTCCTTTTCTTTTTCTCTCTTTCTTACAAAATAAATATAATTACATAATAAAGAAAAAAATTTCGATTGGATCAAAGAGTTGAAATAAAAATTTGCTGTACATACATCAACGATATATATCTGATCGATAACGATAGCAAATAATAATTAAAGTTATTGGTTAACACATTTTGCTGTGTATTTAAAGATTGATTCTAACTGGTGGTTTTACTACGTGGCCGTTTTTAATACATTCATGACGATGACGATAATGATTATATTATTTTATGATGCATTTTATTGGAATTTTTCACTTTATGATCGTAGTTTGATTTTAATCAGAAACGATTGTGGCGTATCTCGTTTTACCAGTATCTTTACAAAGTACAAACACGATGATACAGTTTCTCCAATAACCTGACCCTGCTCCCAATTACTCCGAGCTTTTCTCGTTCTTAACGTATCACTTACCTTAAACGACAACTTATTACAAGCATGCTCGTTCTTCTAACATTTTTCTTGCTATTTCATAACATATAAAACTGATTTTGAACTCTTTTAACGATTAAACGCTTTCAAATTTCTATTAAGCTTAAGTATCAATGTTCGTACGTTACGATTAAATAGAAACGCTGAGCTGGCAATCTCGTAGCATCGTTCCTTCTCAATACGTTTCTTACGTTCAGTAAAGCTAAATATAAATCTTCTCTTTCTTTAACTCGGAATTAAATTCTTAAGTTAGTCTCTTATAGATAACGCGCTCGTTGGCTTGACCTAGGATAATATAGCATAAATGTTTCATGTGTGCGTGTGTGATATATATATATGTATATATGTACATATATATATATATATATAGGCATATATTCAACACACATGTAAGTAAATGTATCGATACGTCTATTCTATTATCGAGAATTCATTCTTTTCCAACTGACACGATAAAAACGCGTGATCCGATATTTCAATAATTTTTACGAATACTTGGAAGTTTGACATTTATTGGAAATAAATATTGAATATCTTCGGTCAGTATTGATACCAACGTTAGATTTAATCCACTTCAATTTCAATAATCTCTTAATATACGATAAAATTGCTCGACGTACAGGAAACAACAAAATGTTGCATTTACTCGGAAGAAATATGCCGCAACTCTTCGTTAAGATAATTTAGATATTTCCTTGATTACAAATGATTTGTTCTGAACTTTTTGCATACGATAACGATAATAATGAAACATCGTAGATATATTCTTTAATATCTTTAGTATTTTTATCGCGTATATTATATCATAGCTTTGAATTTACGCTGCGTGTACACGTGGCCAAGGAATCAGCCATACTCATTATGCACATTGCTGCGTTGTTCTACACACGCACGCTGACCTCTCGCGGCTATACGGCTGACCTGCTGCTACTTACGTTATATTAGACATTGTAATTTATACCGTCTACAATATTTGCTTCATAGCGCTTTTAACAACACCTTTTATTACCGATTCATTATCGTACATCAATACCTTTATTTTTCTACCTATTCCATTATCGTGATTTATGACGATGTTAACGATAGAACTAATGATGATTGCATTAGGTCTTCCGTTAAAACATTTTCTTGCATATCGTTGTAAATGTACCATATTCTGTCTATCGTCTATAGAGTTCTCACTGAAACATAATTATTATCTCGTGCTCTCGAGGATCGATTCGTTCGTAACGAGAGTCACACTCTTTATTTCGTGAAGTTTTCGAAAGAATCTCTCTTTTATCCTCGCGTCGTTATAACGATATCTCAAACGCAACGGAATGATTTTTGTTCGAGTATGATACTAAATAAATGTGGACATCCTGTGATTTTGAATAAAGTTTTAGATAAACCCGTGAAAGACACAAAATATATAAATAGAATAATTAATACGACGAAGGAACGAGCTACTCCTTGAGAAATAATCTCTCGTCTGTCAGCAAAACGACGTACGTCATCTCTCTCTCTCTCGTCGTTTACGACTGCTTGAAGCGAGTGACTTGATGTGATTAGACCCGCTGTTAGATGTGTTATCCCCACTTCTTTCCTACGCGTTTCGTTACGCGCATGCGCGGTTTCACGCTCTCAGGGACGTATCAGTTTGCGTGCAATTAAATTCTGACAAGAGACACATTCTCTCTACCTTGATATTTCTTTTTCTCGATACTCCTTGGCAGAGGCGAGAGTCATTCACGCTTGAATCACCTCCGCTTGTGAATCATCTTAACTCACCTTTTTGGAAGCGAATAAATGCGTACAATCCAAATGAACGAATAAGAAATTAATGTCAAATCGTTTGAATATATTTCTTAACACAATTTTCGTCGACTGTGATCGGTCAGCATAAAGCATAATTACAAATCGTCCTTGTTAAGGAATAAAGCTAAGATATACGAAGATAGAAGAAGGGAAAAGAAAAGAAAAGAAATCGTTTGAAAAGTGTGCCGCGATAATGGTAGGCAGTTAAGAGGCGGGAAAGTAGTACGTTAGCGAAAATCGAAGAAATGTTGATCCGCGCGCAAAAACGAAGATTTGACTGTTACAATCGAGGGGCACCGAATTTCACGACCCTGGTGAGGCGCACTACTTTTCTCCTCTCTCGTCTCACAGCGCCGCGCACCGGTGTTTGCAGGTCGGTGATCCGCTATTGGTCGAGCCGTGGCACGATGGTGGGGATGAGAAGGCACCGCGTCACGAAGCGAGGCCGAGGAACTGTGAGGCGCATGTATCAATGCGCAATCGCATCTGAACGATTGACGGAGTCGGGGAGGTCCGAGGAATAAACAGAGTGGCGAGACCGCGCGACGGATAGAGAGGGGGTGAAGCGGAGAGAGTGAGGGAGCGAGCACGAGAGAGAGAGAGAGAGAGAAAGAGAGAAAGAGATAGAGAGAAAAAAGAGAGAGAGAGAGAGAGATAGAGATAGAAGGAACAAGCAGCGAGACGATCACGATGCACAGAGGCGAGCACAAGCGGCCAGGGGCACAGGGCTGAGGGCTGAGGGCTCAACAGGGCCTTGTACGACGTTTTACGGAATCTGGCGCGGATCAGCCAGCAACGATGGAACAGCCGAAAACTCCCGCGTCCCGGCTACTCAGTACAACCTGCATCGAGAACAAGGACGACCTGGAGGAGGTAACATAAATATTTGAAATAGTCAGTGGATACGTATCGAGTGCGAGGGGCTCCGCCATTGTTGCGACGGCCGCGCACGTCGCTGCCTGCGCGGCGCCACACGTCGAACCACGCGTCTTAGCGGGATCTTCAAATGTCTCTACCCTGCTTTTTCTTCTTTCTTCGTTCTTTTCTTCGCAATTCGTTCTTTATGATTTTTGCTCGATCGATTTCGTTGTTGTCTATGATTTCGATGTCATTTATCGCACGAATTTATATCGGAGAGAAAAGAACGCATTAACGTATATTGTTAGTATTTCGAATTTTCAGTGTCAATGTATTTCAATATCATGTATTATACATACGATAGATATATGTATATATATGTACATATATATATATATATATACACACGTATATATGTGTGTGTGGGTGTGTGTAATTGTTGATTACAGAAATTTGAAAGATGCTATGGCGTACTTCAAAATCTGACTACAGGCCTGTCGGAAAAGGAAGCGCATGATACGTTGAACAATGCGGTGTGCAAAGACAAAACGCACGAAGAGGTTTCCTTGGGATTATTAGTTGTCATTTTAACGGATCCACAGAATGCTTCAAAAAGTTATAGAGACTTAACGCTTATAACGAGAGATGGTCTTGCGATTGTGTTAGGACATCTTAATCAGTTGGTACTGGAAAGGTACCTCAGACTGAATGACGTTACCCGAACTCAGCTTTTGTGGTTGTTACGTGAAATGATAAGGACTAGCGTAGCTAATGTTGATAATCTTTGTTTAACTTTATTGAGACACGCGGCTGGTGGAGATATCTCCCCAAGAAATCTGTTCCTAGTCGATGCCCTTTTGGATATATTTCAAGAAAATCGGCCATGGCTGGACAAATTTCCGTTTTTGGTAGCATCTATCGTTTATACGTATTTACGATTAATAGAAGATCACAATGGTCCTCATCTGACTGGTCTTCGACAGAAGGAAGTAACTTTTACGGTATCCCTTTTGAGGGAGAGAATGGTGGACTGTTTAGTTATTGGAAGGTACATGATCGTTTATTGCATATATTCCTTCGATATTATTTTATTAATTTAATATTTAATCGTGTTTATAGGGATTTAGTGCGCTTATTACAAAATGTTGCAAGGATACCTGAGTTTGAAGGACTTTGGAAAGATGTATTGTTAAATCCAAAATCTCTATCTCCAAACTTCAATGGAATTCTTCAACTTTTACAAACGAGGACTTCTCGAAGATTTCTTCAATCAAGGCTTACTCCAG
This sequence comes from Vespula vulgaris, assembly GCF_905475345.1. NCBI lineage: Eukaryota > Metazoa > Arthropoda > Insecta > Hymenoptera > Vespidae > Vespula > Vespula vulgaris. The sequence continues at coordinate 3,249,187 of NC_066594.1, forward strand.
ATATGGAGAGAAAACTCGTTTTTTTAACAAGTCAAGTTCGTTTTGGAAATCACAAACGTTACCAAGATTGGTTTCAAAGACAATATTTGGCAACACCCGAATCTCAATCATTGAGGTGTGATCTAATACGTTTTATCGTCGGTGTTATACACCCGACCAATGAATTATTGTGTTCGGATATAATACCACGATGGGCGGTAATAGGATGGTTGTTTACTACTTGTACATCGACCGTAGCTGCGAGTAATGCCAAATTAGCTTTATTTTACGATTGGCTTTTCTTCGAGCCGGAGAAAGATAATATAATGAATATCGAACCTGCAATTCTTGTCATGCATAATTCAATGAGATCTCATCCACCTGTTACTGCCACGCTTTTAGATTTTTTATGCAGAGTAAGTTTATTTGCGCACATTATCGTCTATCGTGTTATACCAACTTCCTATATAAATAAATAAATGTTTTCGTAGATAATACCAAACTTTTATCCGGCATTAACGGAAAAAGTTAGAAATGGAATATTTTCATCGCTGAGGCAAATTTTGGAAAAACGAGTGTTACCTAGTCTTTATCCGCTATTTGATAGTCCTAAGTTGGATAGAGAATTAAGGAGCAAAATTAGAGAAACCTTTAAGGAATTTTGCTTACCACCTAATGCAGATCCAGGTAATTGTCGTGTATTATATCGTCTGCTTGATCGGCTATCCGTCGCATGTTCGCTTCTGAACATAAAACCTAGAGAAGCTCGTAATAATATGTACCTTCCATTTACAAATTGTAAGTTTAGATTTTTGTATGTCATTTTGCTTTCCTTCTTAATGACGTTGTAATCATGCTTTTTGACGTTGTTTCCTACGTCATCATATCGATTAAAAAAGTGATGCTTTTTTTCCTTTTTAACTGGTTACTAACAACTCTGTGTCTTATTATATTTTCCTGCTGTAGTTCTGAATCACTGTCATTTTGAGCTTTCAGCACATTCAACGCTTACTAACTTTGGTTCTTGCATGATGTTCTTAAGCAGGTAATAAGGTTCCGATATATTCAGGTAAAATGGAAGATCTTAATAAGGATCTCAATTCAGGACTTATCTTGGAAAATACGACAAGTACACCCATGGAAAATAATCACGTGGGCCAAGATCCGGAACCAGCATTCAGCGACGAGGAAGAAGAGATGCCACTCAGGTTTGTATTTGGTTTTCTATCAGATATACATACGTCACATATATGTTCGATTTCTTCCCGTATATATAATCTATTTTCAATATATATTTGCAGAATAGTAACAAAAGTGGAAGAGGAGGAAGATGAAGAAGATGTACCCTTAGCTACAGTGAAGCTTAAGAATGAACAAAAGAATGCAAATTGTGTTGCAAAAAAGGAAGATATTACGTCTCAGTTAAATCTCATTTTAGAACCAGAAGAATTGAGAACTGCCATTGGAAGCCTACATAGTGAAAGTGACAATGAAATCAGATGCCAAGCAGTGGAGAGAATAGTACAAATGGTCGTGGAGGATGAGATAGATGCAGAAACTGTGCCAGGTTTAGCGTCTTGTCTATCGACCATTTTGTCGACGCAAATTACAGCACAGATATTTCCATCGGATAATTTAAACGAGGAATCTTTGACTGATAGTATAAGCACGCCATTGTTTGTTATGTTTCGAAATCAGTATCAGTTGTGTAAAGAAGAAGACAATAGGAGAAAACTTTTAGCTAGAGTACTCGCTGAAATGTATTCTATTCAACCAAAAATAGGATATCTACTTCTATATTTTTTAAAAGTATGGGGTAGAGAGGAAGAAAAGAGGGAGGGGGAACCAAGGTTAGTCGAAGTATTATTTATACGGATTAAAACGGATCGTATTTGTCATCGTATATTATGGTTATTGTTTTTCTTTTCTATGTATATATATATATATATTTTTGGGTTTTCTACAGCAACGTATTAAACGACGTAAAAGCCTCCGTTTATAAGGACTTTTGCGCACAGAGAGAAAAAAAGTTAGATGCGTGTTTAGTGGCTGATCTGAAGGTAATCGCATCGTTATTGAAAAATAAATCAATGATACAACAATCAGTATATTAAACGTAATTATATATCGCGTTACAGTTATGTCACGAAGACAACATATTCATGTTGTGTTACTTGGTGCCTGACATATATACCGGATTTCAAAACGTGGCCCTAGGGAACGTCCAACTTTTGCATTTGGTCGTTTCGACTATCGACGCATGTCAGTTACAGGAACTGGTTTGTCAGATAATGCAAGGCCATCTTAAAATGTTAAAGAAAGAATCTTTCACTTCCTTGCTTACTGCTAGTTTAAATTGGGAAACCTTCGAACAGTACTGTTTTTGGCAGTTAATTTTTGCTCATGATTTTCCCATTGAATATGTGTTGCCAGTATTACCGAAATTGCAATTTCGTGATCACGCAGAAGCACTCACGTCGATACTATTTATGCTTAAACAAGAAAAGTAAGTAGTCGATATATCGATCGGAAAATGTATTCAAATCAAATATTTACGAATCGTCACGTTTTTCCTTTCTCTTTTTCTTTCTTTCCTTTCTTTTTTTTGTTCTCTCTTCCATGCGCAGACCTACTCTGGAACTTTTAAGACAGTTACTTGCGCGACAGAACGTGGATGGCGACATGTTCGTAGTCGCAGCGTTACGTTATTGGTGTCGCGATTACGAGGAAAAGCTTGGTGAATTACTAGCGAATCTTTTAAGTACACGCTATCCTGCGACCAGTCCGAACAAACGAAAACGTTCTGGAGCAAAGCACAACCAACAATCTGGACCACCGACGGGCGAACAGGTTTTGGGTCATTTGGATCAATTGCGTCAACATTGTACATCCTCCACGGAGTTGCAGTTGTATCATATGGAAGGGATGCAGAGAGCGTTGCAACAAGCGCAAGCTGCCAGTAGCGATTCCCTTAGGAAGAGTTACGGCGACTTATTCGCTTTAGCGGAAGTTAACGAAGAAAACGAACCACCTCCACCGCCGCCAACAAGTTCGGCGAGAAAACATGCGGCAGCTTCGGGCGGGGGTGGGGGCGGTGGAGCCGGCAAAGGGGGAAATAGGAAAGTTGGCGTTAATACGAGGGAAAGGACGAGTTCGAAAAAACAAATTCGGTATCACCTCGACAGTACATCCAGTAGCGAGGTAACCATTTCACCAGTACGTCTGAAAGGAAAATAATTTGGAATTAAATTACATATTATCAGAACCGATCTGTTTATCGAAGTTTATTATATGATAAAAGTCGATTATATCGATTGATTTTGTTTCTTTGTCTGTTTTTTCTTTTTTTTTTCTTTTTTTTTTCTAATATAGGAGGAGGAAATCGTAAATCCAAAGCAAGCGAAAAAGAGAAAAAAGATTATAGTGGGCTCGGACAGCGACTGACCACCCAGTGTCTTCACATGTCACATGGACCACGTCATGTGTGTGCAGCAAGATAAATTAGCCTTAAGAATAGTAAGATAATACGATATATATATATATATACATATACATAGTAGATTTATCTAGCGCGACTTGTAAATATATTCTACGTTGATAATGGAGTACGAAACGATGTTGTTGGCGCGAGTCTTACGCGTTTCGTAATCTAAAAACCGTAGTGGTGCCAGGCTCTCGTTATTATCGTTAAATGTGTATGTATGTATCCTCGATTAGTTTTCTAAAGTAAAAATACTCTTATCATATCGACTTATCGACGAGTAAATTTATTATCGACTAAGGGAGGTGTGACTATCGTTTGTCGGACGAAAAATTATTGCGAAAAAATTACTTTCAATTGTGTACAAATGAGAAATTCTAAATGAATAACTTTGACCTGGCACCACTACAAGGGGTAAAACAATGCGGTCTTACTCCCATAAACACGTTAAATTTGTAATTGTAAAAGCATCGATCCACATAGTATTTTTATGTGGAAAGAAAGTCAGCGCGTGCAAGCACCTTCGTCGTGCTTAACATATTTACCAATGATCTTTTCTACTAATTGTGCGATTATCACACTCCGATCAAGTTGTTATTGACAAATATTGATTTTGTCGATTTAGATTATTGACAAGTAATTATTTCTTGATTTGAAACATTTGACACAGCCGTAAATTATTTTAACAGAAAATATCTTTATAGTAGAGAATCGTTTGAAATAACATTGTGAATAATGTGTCGTTAGGGTTCATGTATTAATTCCTAAGATTTTTCTATGATATGATGCGTCCGTTATATTTTCGGTTTGGAGAAAAACTATATTTGCGTATTGCACAAAAGTAAATAAGTAAATTCGATAAGAAATCGGATCTTTGTAACAATATCTTTGTTCGAGTTTTTGAAAACTACGTCGTCTTCGAAGGTTCAAATTAATGCACAAGTAGATCCAATTTGTGTGAGTTATTCTCACAATAGACTCTTTTACCGTCCTCTTAAGTTTCAATTAAAATCTTATAGATCGCGTTCTTATACTTATCTTCTTATATTTATAAGAAATTTCTTTATATCGCGAATGTAAGAGTTGCTAATATTCTTGGAATTAATGCATGAGTCAAAGAGTATTAAGAATTTAGGAAACCTCATATATACGCATACGAAATTATTAATACCGCGCTTGTGAATAATTTTACATTTTAAAATGATAACTTTCTTTTAATCAATTCCTTGTTTCGATCGTCGTTGATTCCATTGTTTGTTCTTTCAAAGGATATTGAGATCATTCATCGAACGTAACGTTAAATAATTAAATTTATATATAGCTCGTTTAAACGATTTACTTTATAAATTTAAACTTTTATATACACGCACTTTTCTTTATTACAATACCATATTAATTTCTTCGAGAGGTTTCATCGTTTTCTTTTTTTTTCTTTTCTTCTCTCTTTTTTTTTTTTTAAATTCCATCTTGTGCATTTGAATCATTATTCGCGGGACGCATCGTTTATTTTATCTCTTTTCTTTGTATCTTCGTAAGATCAAACGCGTTTTATTATATATAAAATAAACACACACACACACACACACACATATTATTCCTGCGATCTTTGTCGAGTCTTTCGAATGTCTTTCGCCATACTTTTGGATTCAAATTCCTGTTAAAATGAAGACCAAATTAGAAAAAGAAAAAAGAAGAAACATATTGATATAGAGAGTAATTCTAACGCATTTAGAAAAATATATGAAAGTAACAGTGATTTATGCTTCTATCAAATTTTATACGAGTATAAAGTAGTGTTAACTTACTTTACTCTCGATAAGAACACGAGACACGTATGTAGAGGACGCATTGGTCATCATTTAGTTTTGTTTCGAATGAAGTCTGAGAAAGGATTAAAACTGATTGAGAAAGAGAGGAAGGAGGAAGAGAGAGAGAGAGAGAGAGAGAGATAGAGAGATAAATATATATATATATATATATATATATATATATATATATATATATATAAAATAGATAGATAAATAGATAGATAGAAAAGAGAGAATTTTTTCTAAGTCACTTACAGCTCGGACACACAGTTTCAACTTTTAGTTGCTCCCGTGATTTATCAGATAACAATTTATTTTACATGTATGTCTGATAATGATAATGATGATGATGATGATTATTATTATTATTATTATTATTATTATTATTATTATTGTTATAATGATGATGATGATGATGATGATGATGGGTATGCGATCGCCATAGAGATGAGAGCGTAATTTATATGAAGTGTTTGTTATTAGCTTTTTATTAGAATTAAGAATGTAAGCATCGACGAGATAGTAAGACTGTATTAAGTATGTTAACTTGATATACTCTTATTTCTCGTAGATAGCATATATATGTATATGTATATATATATATGTATATATATATATATATATATATACATACACACATATATATACACACACACACGACACAGTTTTACGACCAAATGTTATTCAGTTTGCGACTGCGCTTTAAGTGAGCACAATCATTCTCGATAAAGTAGGACGATATATACATTTTGTATACTTTTACATCGAGGAAGGTGATCAATCTCCGAGTGATCTCTGTCTCCCTACTCTTTTCTTTCTTCTTCTTTTTTTTTATTTTTATTTCTTTTTTCGTTTTTTAATTTTATTCCTATTTCACTTTTTCTTCGCTCTCGATCTTGTCCATTTGCTTTTCTCCGTCTTATATCGCATGATCGTGTTTGTTTTTTCTTTTTTATCTTCAGCAATTTCATCTGGTACATATACACTTTCCGTGTGTTTCGAATTGTGTTGATTGTTCAGACAGTTTTCCATTTTATTTTTTTATTTTTTTTTTTATACATACATACATACATATATATGTGTGTATTTATATGTATGTATATATATATATATTATTTAATATATAAATCTCTTTATTCTCCCATCTGAAAAAAAGAATTAATTAACCAAACAAACAAACAAACAAACGAACAACAACTAAATAAACAAAACAAAAAATAGATAAAGAACCACCTTCCGTTCGGGTATATGTATCTCGGTTCTCAGACCTTCCAAAAAATGTAAAAATCAGCAGCGTCTCTCAATGTGTGTAAAAATTAAGTCGTAAAGGATGAAAGAAAGAGTATAAAAAGAAACTTTGTCTTCGTTCGTTCGTTTGTCTGTCTGTCTGTCTGTCTGTCTGTCTGTCTGTCTGTAATGTACATTTCCTGTAAAATCGATCGCTGTAAAAGGAAGTAGAGCTGCGTTATGTATTTTCTAGTTTGTACATACAACGGGGTAAATGCGAGAATGACGATGCATTGTGTATGAAAGTATATAAGTGGATAAATATATACATATATACATATATATCTACATATATATGGCATATATATATATTTATATATATGTGTATATATGCACGTGAGAATTGCGTGTATGTTTGTGAGAACGTGTGATATCGTGTGCACACGAGCGTGAGAAACGAAAACATTTAAATGTAACACTGTTACAAAGATCGGGGTGGGGCCACGGAAAATAATGGATGAAAAACTTACATTTTCACGAAGAAACTTATAGTATTTTCGTGCACGATTCGTTTTATTTCTTTCTTTCTTTCTTTCTTTTTTTTGTTTTCTTCTTCATTCTTTCTCTTTATATATTTTTCAAAAACGTCATGAGTTATACGTGCGCGCACACGTATTCATATATATATATATAATATATATATAAAATATATATATATAAAATGTGTGCGTGTATGTATATGCATATACATATATACGCGCGCGTGTATTATCTATGCGTGTATATGCTTTGTGACTGTTTTCCTCTTCTTCTGCTACTGTATATGTGTGATACGTGCATGGTTTTTTTTTGTACGCTTGCGATGCATCTAGCATCAAACGAGACATCTGGGAATTTATCTGACTGAATGTTGAAGAAAATAATAATAATAATAAATAATAAATAATAGTAATAAATAATAATAATGATAATGATAAATGAAAAGAAAAGAAAAAGGAAGAAGAAAGAATATAGTATATCATCCGTTTATGACGGTGTAAATTACTATGTCGAACGATGATGATTGTCCAACGTGTTATTACACTTTTCTATTTGTATATAATGAACGAAAATGACGATATATATGAAAAAAAAAGAAAAAAAAAAATATTTAAGGCGCGATACGCAGTAACGATTGGCTGTGTGTATGCATGTATGTAAGTAATGTATGTATGTATGTAAGAAAAAAGAGAGAGAGAGAGAGAGAACGAAGAAAGAATGTATCCTTTGTGTGAACGAGAACGACAGAGAAAAAACGAGAGTGAACGTGCTAATAAGAGAGAGAGAAAAAAAGAAAAAGAGAGAGAGTGAGAGAGAGAGAGAGAGAGAGAGAGAGAGAATTCTACATCACGTGGCAATATGCAAAACAAACCTTGTAAACATTTAATGTTTTTAACGATCTTGTACACATCAATACACGTGTAAATACATGGATAGAATATCATACCGCGAGCATAAACATTTAATGTTTTTAACGATCTTGTACACACGAAATACACGTAAATGTAAATACATCGAAAATGATCTAAATCACGTGTTTCTTCGTTCTCATGACTAATTTCACACCCATACGATTGAATGTTTTAAGTTTTAATTAATTCGTTCGCTCTCTTCCATGAAAGAAAAAAAAAAAAAAGAAAGGAATGTCCCCATTGAGAGTTCATGATTTTTATCTCTTATCGTTTTTAATTTACGTTTTTAATATTCCTTCATATATATGAAGGACACATACATACATACATATATATAATAATTAATTTAATATATTATATATATATATTTACTATATTTTTATATATTATATATATATAAAATTATATATAATATATGTGTTTGTGTGCGCGCGCGTGTGTGTGTGTGTGTGGTATGTATAAAATAAATTATCACAAATTCATTATTTGCAAGAAAGTTGTACAGTATCGTGACCCTGTATGAAAATTTAATTAAAAATGAATAAGTACTTACTGTCGATGAAGCTGTTAGAACTTAAAAAAAAAAAAAAGAAAGGAAAACTAAATGAAAAAGTTCTAACATAGACATTGTAGAGTTCAGTTCATCGAATCATCGTTATCCTCGTTGATTCGTGTTCACTAAAGTTGAAGAAAATTTCTTCGATGTTTCTATAAAAAAATGATCTCGTTTCCTGTTAGTATCATATTTAGAAGTAATAGAAAACCAGACAGTAAAAGTGTTAAATAGAATTAGATAGATTAAAAGAGATCTCTATGTGTGGAAAAATAGCAAATAAAAGCGTGGTATCAATCGTCACACCTCATTATTATTATTATTATTGCTAGGGACACGGCGGTGATAAGAATAAGAAGAATAAGAATGATAAGAAGAAGAAAATGGAATAAAATCGTTTGCGTCTTCGTAAAACGTGTGTGTTTGTAGTGTGTCTCTTTCGTTATTAGGTTTTCTCTTGACATTTTTCTTTCTCTTTTTTCTTTTTATCTTCTCATCATTGTTATATATATATATATATATATGTATATATATACACACATATATATACACAGTGCAACAGTACAATCATTATTTATCGATTTATCGCGTATCTTTTAATAATCAAGATGTGGATCGCACGAATACAAAGTTTACATTGTTTTTCTTTTTCCAATGATTGAAGAAACACAAGCATAAAAGAATCGTTGTACGCGCTTTTTTTCTGTAACGAAAATATTGATCTTCCAAAAAAAGTAAACAAAAAATATAAAAAACAAAAAAAGAAGTAGAGGTAATTATATATATTATACACACATTTATATGTGAGCCGTGATTATGAAAGTGTGTTCTAAGTAAAAAAAAGAAACAGAAAAAAAAACGAAAAAAAAAAAACGAGATCAAATTAATTTATTGCGTATAATTAGAATATTATCGTATTTCCATGTGAATTACGCAATAAACTAATAAAATGGAATGAAATAATTTAATTTTTAACTTAGACATCACTTTATGATCACCTGCTCATACATTATGTATTGTACATATATATAAAAACAATTTCATATATATATATATTTGTATATATATATATTTTTATGTATATACGGACGCATTTAATATTTCGAAAAAGACCGAAGAATAAACTGTCACATATCGTTACAATTTCGAACGTAAAAAATTATTATAGCCAAGACGCGATATCGTTTTTGTTTTAAAAATTATTCATGCATGATACTACAATGATTTCAAGAGATTTAATTTTCATGAAAACAGAAATACAATTCTCTATTTGCACAGATGATCGAACGAGCGATCAACCGACGAGGAATTGAATTGAAAAAAAAAGAAAAAGAAATCAAAGAAGAAAAGAAAAAAGTTAACGTAACTAAAAATCCAAAATCGTGTTAAAAGTTTGAAGCAGGGGATCATAATATAGTCGATTCGTTGAATTCTCGTCCGCGTTAAAATGTCGATTTCTCTCACCCCCCCTCCCCAATCGTGTTTCTCGTTAGAGCGCGTCTTACAAAGTAGAGAAATAGTTTTGTGTCTCGTTTTGTGCACAGAATTGTACTTTACATAGATATATATATTTTTTTTCTTTTTTTCCCCTCCTTTTTCGTTTTTTTTTAAGCATCTTCGTTACCGTCAATAACGGCACGTAAGTTGTCCATTGCGTTTATCGGCAACGATCATCGAATCTGGTACGCGATTTTGTACAAAGAGATTTATCACGCACGCATCTAAACGCATAAGATGTATCATACATACACACGCAGAGCCGATTAATACACCCCCTGTCCCTCCCACTGCATTGCTAACTCCCCCAGCTGGCCCCCATACACACACGACGCATCATATACACGCATATACACAAAGTCGTTTGTTTAAATTTCGCTCACCCACGTACATACATACAATACACAACACGATACGCATACAAAGAGACGAATGCAATTTGTCTCTCTATGTGTATGTGTATATGTGCGTGCGTGCGTGTGTATGCGTATGCGCATGCACGTCTACAAAAGAAGAAGCATGCACGTACGCAGGCAATTGAAACGCTATTCTCTGCTCGTAGAGGAGTTTAACGCGTTATTTTTGTTATTGTTAACAATCTGCGATACCCTTTTTGAGGATAAACGAAACAAAGGAGTCATCGAAATGAAACGAGAAAAAAGGAAGAAACTTAAAATAGGAAAAAGAAGTAAAGAAAAATGTAAAGTTTAAGGATTTAAAAAATATTCAATATGTTTTGTTTTTTAAAGGTATGACGCCGATTAATAATACTAATCGCATTCTTGCTATCATCGATGATCGTTTTATGTTGTTCATCGTTATAACGAGCATAGATATATTTTTTATTGAGAATAAAATAAATCGTCTGTTAAACGATCCGATTTCTCAAGTGTTTATTTGAATTCGGATTTATAATATTATCGGCGATCGAGAAGATAACAAATTATTTCTTTCATACGTATGTACGTATGTGTGTGTGTATGTATGTGGTTTTCATGGACATAATAAATGCGCGTCATCTTCTTAAATATAGAACTACTTAAAATAAAAATAAAAATGGAAGTGAAAATAAAAATAAAAATAAAAATAAAAATAAAAATAAAATATAAAATATGAAATAAAATCAAACCATGATAATCTCGATCGCCTAACGACAATACTGAAGGAGAGTACCAATGAAATTGAAATAAAGTGAAACGCGTTTAATCACCGATTGCCATCATACACTGATTTCGCAAATCATCACTCTTAACGTTATTAGTGACTGTAAAAGTTGTAAAAGTCATTGGAAACGATTTTTACAATTATATCGTCGTATTAACGGCTGAAAGCGTAATGCAATTTTCGTAGGTAGATTATAGATTCGTCACCTTTAAATTGGCCGTCCGATTCGGGCGTATATATATATATATATATATATATGTATATATATATGTATATATATGTATATGTATATATATATATCGATCTCTCTCTATCTCTCTCTCTCTTTCTCTCTCACTCTTTCTCTATTATTTTACGTATCTCTATATAAAATCATATATTTTCAACGTATCGTTCGTCACTCGCAAGAATGTTTTGTGTCTTTTACTTCACGGACACGTGAACCGCTCGGAAACGTTCTATTTAACACGTTTTATCGTCGTTGTACACGCGCGACAGGAGTTCGTTTTCTAGGTATAATCACATCTGCATAAAGTATACTCTCACACGGTTGGGTCATGCACGCACGCGTTTTATACGTTCGCACACACACTTTGAGAGAGACTTCGTATCACATTATACATTGAGTATCTCCTCTTTAAACATTGTTTCTCTATAGCAATATAGATTCTTATATATATATACACAGTAGTAACAGTCTAGTTTTCCTAAGGCTTCTAAAACTTTCTCACTTGCGACGTGTTTCTTCTTTCGATGAGAGAAAGAAACTGATAGAAGAAGAAGAAGAAGAAGAAGAAGAAGAAGAAGAGGTGAAGGAGGTGGAGGAAGCGTAGGAGGAAGAGGAGGAAGCGAAAGAGGAATGGAAGTTGACGATAGTGATGGTGATGGCGATGGAGGAGAAGAGAAGAAAGGAAAGGAAAGGAAAATAAAAAGAAAGAAATGAAAGGAACGAAAGGGAACAGCGGATACCGGTGTAGTTCGAGCCGTAACGAAGAGAGAAAATGTAGGTTCTTGCCGGGAGACATACGTCTAGTAGTAAATCACTTCGTAGACAGTGGCCTTCTTGTCGCCGGATCCAGTCACAATGTACTTGTCGTCGGCAGAGATGTCGCAGCTCAGAACCGACGAGGATTCCTTCGACTAGAAAAGAGAAACAAAGAGAACGAGATATATACTTTACGTTCAATCGTCTTGTCGTTTTAATTTGATTGAAGAAAATCCCGAACGATCGAGCGCGTGGATACGTACAAAAAGAAGAGAGAAAATAAAATTAAAAAAAAAGAAAAAGGAAAAGAAAAAGAAAGAAAGAAACGAAAGAGAAGGTTAAAATGAAAAGAAGGAGACCAACTTGAAATATCGAGGCGCCGTAAGGCGTGCGCCAAGCGTTGAGCAGATTGTCCTTGCCGGTGGAAACGAACCACTTGCCGCATGAAGCGAAACGAAGGGATAGAACGCAGGACTCGTGCAGATGTAACTGATATTTGTCCAACTTTGTGGCATGAAGAACCTCGACGTTAGAGTTCTCCATGCCGACAGCGAGCCATTCGCCGGTAGGACAGTATCCCAATGAGAATATTTGGGATGTGAAGTCATGTTGCTGAAGTTGCCTTCCTTCTCTTAGATCCCACGATCTTACGGTATTGTCGAGGCCACCGGTCCAGAGTTTCGAGCCGTCGGCCGATATGTCGATGCAAGAGGCTCCGTCCGTGTGTCCTTGGAACTGTCTGACCAACGTTTGATTCTGGAGATCCCAGACGGCGATATTACCGTCGCTGCAGCAACTGAAACAGACCTTCGAGTCCGGCGAGATGGCCAAGGCGTAACAGGCTGGCGCTGAGGAGGTCAACTCGGCCTTGATCCTCGGCGTTGGGCTGGCCAGGTCCCAGATACTCAGTTGACTCGCCTCACCGCCTACTATCAACGTTCTACCGTCTGGCAGTAACTTCACCGACCTGATGGAGAAAAAAATGGGAAGTAAGAAGACAGACGTTAGATCGAAAGAAATTGATTTCTATATTACTCCGTGATCCCCACAGCTGACACATAGAAATATACTCTCGAGTGACCTGATGTAATTGTCGCGCTGCAAACAGTCCAATTGCGAGACAGGTTTAGCGCTAATACTGCTGCCTTGACCAATGTCCCAGACTTTGACGCAACCCTTGCCACCGGTGTAAACGTATTTTGTTGGATTCGAGATCGTGACCGCGCATACGACCTCACCGTGAGTCAAAGTGTTGATCTGACGCGCGTGACGAGGTATACCTGGTCCTGTGAGAGCATCCGTGGGGAAAGATACTGGTTGCAGTTGGCCCTCGCCGTTCATATGGAAGGAGTACGCTCTGAGAATAGTCACCAACGAAGTCTCGATTATCTTTCTTCGAGTCTATCTTATGCTAAACTAAATACCTCGATTATTAGGTAGCTCTAATTGGATTACGTACGGTTTGCCACCCGGAATGCTGCTCAGTCCGTTACTCGAGGGTATCCTCACGTGACCGTCGAAACCGAGCTGAAAAATGTAAAACGTTACGTATGAATTAGGACGTACGAAGTAGGGTAATTACTTGTTACGAAATTTCTCTCTCTCTCTCTCTCTCTCTCTCTCTCTCTTTTATTCTATCTCTATCATTATCATTATCTCTGTCGTTATCTCTATCTCTATCAATATCTTTTTCTCTCTCGAAAGATACGATTGCAATTGAGATGAGTCGAAGAAATGAATTTACGAGATTGATGGGATCGAAAGTCACCATGGATGGTCTGGCGTAGGGCAAGTTGTTGTAGGGCGAGGGCGACTGCGACGGCTCATTGCCGCGGGATGGCAAGCCCTGATAACCCTGTGGTGGCGTTTGCTGCGACGATGGCGGATGATAGACCCGCGATGCCAAGGGCCCAGGGATGCCGCCCATAGTTGGCGTACAACTGCGCGAGCCCCTCGCCGCCGCCACAGGTGTACCCGGTTTGTCGACCTGAATTGTTAGTTCCGCGATGTTCTTTTTTTGTTATTCAAAAAAAAAAACACAATGTATTTCCGGATGACAACGAGTTGTACAAATCAACGATCACAGGTTGTTCCGTCATCGCGTTGTTAAAAATTAATACGAATTGATCAGTTTCTTCTTCACACGAAGAACAATCGTCCAACACGGTCGACAAATTTTTAAGATGATTTATAAACGGGAGCGCAATTTGTATCATGTTCAATAATGTTTTCAACATTGAAATTATATCGTTTCAATTAACGATGGAAGATATCAATGTTTCAACAACGGAACATCCTGTATATACTTTTCTTTCTTTTTATTAAGTAGCAAAGAGATAACCGGCTATCTTTACTTTCTGGTGACGATTCAATGCGATGCTCGAATTTATTTTGCCAAGAATTTTGATTCATCCTTTAAGAAATTTCTTCGATACATACATACACATATATATGCATATATATGTATAAAATAGAAATAGAAACAAACGGAAGCGTTACATTTCCATTTTTTCTTTTTTTTTTTTAATGAAAAATTCGTCAATACATAGTTATTATTTTGTTCGTTCTTTCTTATGGATATTCTTTCTATTCATTTCGTAGAATCTCGCTTCGTAATCGTCACCGAATAAGCTTGCTCTCCGCAAGATCTTACATCTTTACTTTTCAGAGACGGCGTACTACGAGCGGAAGAACTTCCGCTTCGCGAAGGTGGCCTGTCCTTGACCGAGGTCGAACCTACTCCCGAAGCTGGTCCACCGATGTGACCCGTTGCTCCATGTTTCTCTAGGGTACCGTTTTCTCGTGGATCCGAATGCTCGCCATTCGCATGCGGCGACGATCCTTCCTGCATTGCGAAAACAAAATGGATCTCTTTGAAATATGTGAACTACTATCTTCTACGTACATTTTAATTCATTGAAAAAAGAAAAGAAAATAAGAGAGAAGGCAAAATTTATTTTTTTTTTATTTCCATAATATCAACATGTACTTATATGATTTTTTAATGAATTTCTTAATTTTCTAAGATACTCGCTATCACGAAGACGATAGTTGTAATCGAATCGAAGTCACTCGTTCATCTATCGATATAGTCTTACGTTAATGGCTAAATACTATTTTTATTGTTCTTGCAGAATTTGTATTTAATTCATTTCCGTGAGAGATACATGCATACATACATACGTACATACATACATGGGTACGCATATATATACATATATATATACTTTTATATATATATATATATGCGATTTTTAATAAATTTCTCAATTTTATGAAATTCCTGTTAGTTTTGAAGCCGAAAGTTAAATTAAAGCGAAATTACTCATGGATCTTCGCAACGTGCAACCTAATTTTTGTTCTAAATTTCAAGTTAATCCGCTTGAACGTTTAGATAGTAAAATAGATACGTGTTTGTATGCACGTACACACACACACACACACACATCACACATACACGCATTCACGCTAATGTGTATGAATCTGTATCTATGCGTTAAAATACTGTACATATAAATCCTAATATCAAACTTAAAATAGGATCGAAATCTTTTATTAAGTTCACAAATTAAAATTTTCAATCATCCGGTATCTTCATAGAAAATTTCTGACACAAATACATGGTTACGAATTATTTATTATTTTACATATTTCTACGTAGTTCGATATATTTTTTTCCATTGCGTGTGTGACTCTTTCTTATGAATTTGTTTATGTTATAAAAAAAAAAAACGTTGTTTTCAAACTGGAAGTTTAATCGAGGCGGAACAATGAACTGATTCGAAATTTATCGAAATAATTTCATTTTAGTTATCAATTTCAAATGAATTCATTTAGTTATTTAGATGATACACCGGGCGCATACACACATATATATATATACATACTTACGTACGTATATAAATATGTACATATATACGATTCTTCTTCTTATATACGAAAACTACAAGATTCAGAGGGATTCGTAGATATTATAAAAAATGATAATGATTTGGAAGATACACTTCTCTATCATATTAGCTTCGCATCTCTTCTAATTGAAAATATTGGTGAACTCGTCGCAGTCTATTCCTAAACATGAGTGGAAAAGAACTAAATCTTTTTTCTCGTTTGTGTCGTTAGAAAAAACAAATCGTTAATTAAAATATACCTCGTTCGCCACGTCAACGACTAAGTCCTGATCGCTTTTCTCGCCGTCGCTATCCTGTAAAGAGAAAATAATGGTCATGAAGAAAGGACGAAACAAGACAAAGGAAGAAAACGTGCTTACTTTTAAAATTAATATATTATCTATGAAGCTACACAGGTAAAGAAAATGATGTATGTTCGTGTATATGTGTGTTGTATGTATATACCTGTATGAACGTATGTATGTATATGTATATAAATGAGACCCTCGACAGTTGTAGTTACGCCTACACGAGTGACTCGACCTACATTTAGCGGAGAGCATAGAGACACCGGTATTTCCTTCGGAGATGCATTATTAATTTCGATACTCGTTCCTAAGGTGCATCTCGCGTTCTGATTGCGCGTTAAGTTAATGGGTAAAGTATCGTAGCGATGGTATGTACACGGCTATGCGTCTCCGTTTGCGTCGGAGTACATAGTTACTCGTTGAATTTACAAGGGCCGTGTATGAGTCGAAAGTGCTTTCGTAATCAAAAGCTTTTGCCAGCGAGTGTATGCGCGGCCATTATTCGATCGCACGAATTACTTTTGCTTTTCTAGTCGCTCGTACGTCTAAATACGAATCATTCTCAAGGAGGAAGAAAAAGAAAAAGAAAAAGAAAGGATGCATTATTGGTTCCATCCAAGGAAGGAAATATCAAGAGGACCGATCTCTGGGTTATTTAATATTAATTCTTATGGTGTAAGCTGATACAGGGAGTATTGTGAAGGGGACACGTGATCGTGGCACGTTTTAGAACGAACGATTTGCTCGGGGGATTCGAATCGTAATTGCGACGCGATATGGTCATTGAGGGAAAGAAGAAGGGAGAGGGCGAGAAGCGGCGAGATTAGAGGGGAAAAGTGAAGAGGATAGAGACGAAGAGGAGGAGGAGGGGAGAGGAGAGAAGAGAAGAGAAGAGACGAGAGGAAGAATAGGCTAGGCGGAGGAGCGAAGTCCGTTCGAGCTGCCAGGGACAAGCAATAAATTTGTGTACGGACGATGAGTCTCAGTAAATAGAAGGCAAAGTGTGGTGGTATTGATTTCAGTGGTATTACTCGGCCGGCGGAGGACGCTCGTGGGTGGAGAGTGGCCGCGGAGGGTAGAAGGAGGAGGAATGAAAGAGAATGACGGAGAAAGAGAGAGAGAGAGAGAGAGAGAGAGAAAGAGAAGGGAGAAGAGAGGCCGAAGGAGACGAAGAAAGAGGCGGAGGGTGTCTTCCACCCCTTAACCTGCTCGTTCTAGCGTTAAATATGATACAAATGTTATCATCCCTTCTATTCCGCATCCCCACTACTACTAACTCGCAACTCCTCGGCACGAATAACCACCACTACTACCATCACCACCACCACCACCACCACCACCACCACCACCACCACCACCACCATCAACACCACCACTACCACTGCCACTATTACTAACACTGTTACCACTAGTGGTAGTAGCACGCTACTATACCATTACTACAGCGCACTACTACCATTATTACTACTACCACTACTTTCTAACGGCATCGCCAGTAGAGGCACCACTAGTATCTCTCCTCCCTCTTCGGCAGCTTCTTCCCTCGTTTAACCCGACGCAGCGGGGATGACGGTATTAAGGGCAGCTCTATTATTCGACCGCCCAACCACTCGACTCTTCGCCTCGAGAATCCTCGAATTTCTCTTTTTTTCCCTTCTACGAGTTCGCGTCATCCTCCCTCTCTTCTTTCTATATATATATATATATATATATATATATATATATATATATATATATATATGTATATATAGATAGATATATATCTCTTTTTCTTTCTTTCTTTCTTCCTCTTCCTCTCTCATCTTCTCGCTGTTCTAGCGTTCTTTTATTTACTTCTACTTTTCTCTCATCTCTTCCTTTCTCTCTTTTCTCTTCGGCGCGCGCGCGCACTCACCCCCACATACACACACCCCCACACACATACACATTCGCCGTCGAGTTTTTCTCTCACGACTCCGTTCTTTCTTCCACCTCTCGGATCTTTTGTAAACAAACGCGCGGCGCGAGAGGCTAAGAGGAATCGAATGATCTTCGAACTCCGCTACTCCTCTTCCTCCTCCACCTCTACCACTTCCTCCTTCTCCTCCTCCACCTTTTTCTCTTTCTCTTCACTTATTTTTCTATCTTCGTCTCGAATTCTTCTCCATGGTGCTTTCACTACTTTGACAAGAGGAAGGAAGGTGTATCTCGTTAATGCGTGCATGTACAAGAAGCGACAGTTAATTAAGACAATTATCTGTTAGCGAGATCTTTGCAGGATCGAAGCGAGAAGGAACATGAAACTCGCTTCTCTCTCTCTCTATCTCTATCTTTCTCCTGAATGCACACGCGCACGCGCACTCACACACACATACACACATACTTTCACAAACTCGAAAAACGAGAAGAATCGTTCTCGCGTGTGTACGATAAGATTTGCGAGGTACCTCTATATTAGGAAGCCACTACTTCGAAAAAAGAAATATAATATATGTAAGTACCATAGGTGTATCACGAAAAGGATTTAAATACGCGATAGCGACGTTACTTACCTGCCTACCTTTGTACTACCAAGGGCGATAAGGATTGCCCGTTGGATGGTATAACCAAAGTACCAACAACTTTTACTACACGAGTGAGAAATAGAAGGAGAGATAGAAATACGATGACTACCATACCACTACCACCATCACTACTACTACTACTATTACTATACTACTGCTGCTACTGATGCTACTATCGCTGCTGCTACTACTGCTACTACTTATATTACAATAACTGCTACTACTATTACTATCGTCACTCCTTTTGTGTCTCGCAGCAGAAGCGCCGGTGAAAACGTATTAAAGCGATTATCTTGGATGAAGAAGATATAGCGGTGAGGGTTGAGCGTAGGGAAGAGAGACTCGAGGAAGGAAAAGAGAAAGAGAGAGAGAGAGAGAGAGAGACAGGGGGACGTAGAAGAGAGGGTGGACGTTGACGAAAGGCTGGAAGGCTGGGTTCTTCTTGACGGCAAAAACGGGTTGTAGACACGGAGAACAATGGAGATAGGAACGAGCTTTCTCTGGAGTGAGGGGAAATAATGAAAAGTGCTCGCGATAACGCGCCTGTGTCGTATTAAAGTACGGCCAGCCACGATCATATAGGTAGCAATATACTAGAGTAGTAGTAATAGTAGTAGTAACAGTAGTAGTAACAGTAGTAGTAGTAGTAGTAGTAATAATAATAATAGTAATAGTAGTAACATCGAACTTGATAGACGAGTGCAATTTTATTCCCGCTTTTTGACTTTTCACGTAGAAACGAAGAAAATGATCGAACCTGCCCGACAAGAGTAAAACATGGGAGAATTGTATGGTGGTGATGTGGTAGTGGTGGTGGTGGTGGTGGTGGTGGTGGTGGTGGTGGTGGTGGTGGTGGTGATGATACTGGTGGTCGAGAAGAAGGGGGAGGAGAGGGAAAACGGTTTTTCCAGCGTTTATCGTGGATTGCGCGGTTTCGTCGGTTCGTGACGTTCCATGCGAAAGCCTGGTAAAAACGAATTGAACGATTCCTCCGAGAACAAGAAAATGAGAAGGGGGTTCGGGCAGGGGGTGGTTGAGGGTGGGATTGTAAAAAACCTAGACACAAGCACGCCGACGGGTTACGAAAGTACACGGAAGACCAGCTTGGATTTAGGAAAAATGTTCGTAGAGCGCAACAACAAGGAAAATAAGGGGAAATAAAGAGGGAAAACGGTTCGTATGAAAATGTAATTAGGGGAAGCGTGGAAGCTCGACTCATCGCGGCCTCGACCCTTTTTACCTCCATCCATGTACCACCACCACCGCCACCAACACCACTACCACTACCACCACCACCACCACCACTACCAGCACCACCACCACCATCACCTTCATCACCACCAGCACCATATAGCTACTCTCCTTTCTTTCTTTCTTTCTTTCTTTCTTTCTTTCTTTCTTTCTCTTCTCTTTCTCTTCCTATTCTCGGTATTCTATCGTAATAAATTTATTAATCGTTCTACGCGTATTTAATGCGTCGATACTCCGTTGCCCCGAGACAAAATCTTCCATATTATTTTATATACTTAGATACCGGACGCGATTCAGGAAATGGGATGGAAATTTTATGCGGATCCCCATCCTGATCGTTTCTATCGGATTCTAAGGATTTACGCTAACTTAATATATACTTTTTACACGGTTATCATTCCCGTGAAAAAAATATAACAAGAGATAGAGAAAGACAGGAGAGAGAGAGAGAGAGAGAGAAAGACAGAGAGAGATAGAGAAAGATAATTAAATCACGTTCGATCTTATCGATCGTCCTCTCTCTTCCTTTCTCTATCTATCTACCTCTATCTGTTTCTCTGTCTTTCTCTCGTTTTCTCACTTTCTTTCTTTCTTTTTTTTCTTCTTTCGCTAGGAAGAATCCGATCGTGCAAAGGACGAAATCGCCAAGCCACGCGAGCCGTAATTTGAATTTCATCGCGCTGGAAAAATCGAGAGAAACTTTTATCGTCGCTTTATCTCCGCCACGGCAAAAAGAATTATTACTTCGGCTTGGAAAGGCTAAAGTTTCTACGTTCGTAGACTGCCTTCCGTTATTCTCGATGTATCGCGAGAAGAGAAGAGAACAGAAGAGAAGGAAACAGAAGAGAAGAGAAGAGAAGAGAAGAGAAGAGAAGAGAAGAGAAGAGAAGAGAAGAGAAGGAAAGAAAAGAGAAGAGAAGAGAAGAGAAAAGCGAGAGAAAGGGAGAAGAGAAACGGATGAGAGTGCGACGTTAGGAGAAGGTTTCGCGAGCAAGTGTCTCTGCAATTTAACTTTTACGACGTTCCGTGTCATTTCTATTCTAGCGGTCGTCGAGTAACGGGTATTCGTCTTGAATTGGTTGCACCTACTCGGAAATACGTGTATGTTCTTTAGAACATACAAGTTTCTTTGTGGAAAATGTTCATTATTATATGAAATACGTAACAAAACAGACTTGTTTGTATTAGACAAGTCGTATATTAAATATACGAAATTATATATATATATATATATATATATATATATATATATATATATATAATTGAGCGTTAATTTTACTATATATTTCGTTAGTATAATTCTTATGTTACGTGTAAAAATCTGTTTATATATCTATATACACTCATACATATATACGATTTATATACAACTGACATAAATATTATACTTGGTATATAATATATATTAATGTATATATGTATGTGCGCGTGTGTTCGAGAAACCGCAAGCAAATATCTCGTAGGTATTTAAATGGAAAAAAAAGGGAAAGAAAAGAGAAAAGAAAAATGAGAGAAAAATGGAAAAAGAAGAGAGAAGAGAGATAAAACGAAAGAAAGGATTTTCGCTTTCAAACTCCAAAGAGTTTTCTACGAAAGGAGGGAAAAGCTGAAACGACTTTTCGATAGATCGTCGTCGCTATCGGATGCACTCGACGTTCATCTTCCGTTCCCGTTCCTCCGCTTATGTTCGCGGTCGAAATCTCTCTCTCTCTCTCTCTCTCTCCCCCTTTATTTCTTCCCCTTTCTCTTTCTAGAAATGGTCCTTCTCGTCCTACGATCCTTTTCTCTTTCTCCTCGAACGGCGGTGATTCTTTTATCGGTCGTAAACGCGTTCCCTTTTATATTCTTTTTCTTTTTTCTCTCGTGAGAGACGAAAATTGGGATGGTCGAGATACGAACACGATGGAAGAAGGATTTTCAAGATTTTCTAATCGTATTAGAAACTATTTCACGTATTAAATAATTTTATCATTAATATCTTCTTCGAAGACTCGACGATTTTTATTTATCGAAGATTACGTTCTCTTTTCTTTCTCTCCAAGACAATTATTTAATCGAAATTTATCGTTAACTAATGATCGTTAGAAAAATGTCCATTCGTTCGCAAGTAATCGTGTCATTCGTTAGCACGTTAAATGCCGAAGGTGGAGAAAAAAGCGTGACGCTAAATTTTGTTTATTTTATTCGAAATATTTGTATCGATTACTTGCTTGACGTTTGTCAAGATTAAAAGTATCATGTATGAAGTATGAGAATGAATTATTCTGTATCTTTTATCTAATCGAAAGTTACGATATAGGGGAATACATATGGGAATTTATATTTACGAAATATTATTTCGACGGTGTAAACATAATAATAATAATAGTAATATTAATAATATAATAATAATAATAATAATAATAATAAAGATAGATTCAAAAGAATGATTTTAGAGAAACAGCTTAAAAGAATGTTAATTATTCATTTAACTCTATGCTATGAACGAAATAAAAGTGTAAAAGGATGCGAAAAGGAAGAAGAAAACTTGGCCGGACGGTTTTGAATGCGAGCAAGAGATAGGAGGATAGAAAAAGAGAAAAGAGAAAAGAGGAAAAAGAAAAAGAGAGAAGGAAGAAAAAAGTGAAAAAGAAAAAGAAGAAGAAGAAGAAGATAAAGAAGAAAAAGAAGAAAAAGAAGAAGCGCCGTTCTTCTTCGAAGATGCACGAGTCGAGGAGGAGCAACGAGTAGGTATAGGGTCGCAAAGGTGTCGGCAAGAAAGAAAAGAGCGGCGAGGAGGTGCAAGGAGAAGCAGTGTAGAGAAGAAAAGAGAAGAAAAGAGAGAAGAAGAGAAAAGAAAAGGAGAGAAGAGAAAAGAAGAGAAGAAAAGAAAAGAAAAGAGAAGAAAAGAAAAGAGTAGAGCAGAGCAGAGCAGAGAGGCGGACAGAGAGAGAGAGAGAGAGAGAGAGAGAGAGAGAAGAGGAGGAGGAGGAGGAGGAAGAGGATAGGAGGGTTAGAGAGGGGAGGAAAAGGGAAGAAGGACGGCCGGGTAGGATGGGTTGACAGGAGGCGTTAGCTCGGGATACGTGGAGCCGTCATACAATAAATACGATATTTGTACCCCTCCGTAGCGACTGGAGATGGTAAGAGAGAGAGAAAGAGTAAAGTACGTATACAAGTACGTATGTATGGATGTCG